>NW_025776941.1:0-84699 GCF_021130785.1 Homalodisca vitripennis | reverse complement strand
CAAAAAAACCAAAAACTTACCACTACAACGAAAAGTCTCTATCACCCCCATCGACACGAAACTGAAAATACAAGCAAAAAACAACCACCCATTTTTTAGACCAAACCCAACAGAAAAAGATCAAATTCAAAAACAGGTATAATTATAAACTCAAATCTAAAACAAACCTAAGTAACCTAAAAATACTACACCAAAACATCCGTGGACTAGACAAAAAATTAGACAGACTTAACCACCTTCTTAATGACATTGACCCCAATATACTAGTGCTTACTGAACAGGCCTGAAAAAAATAGAAATAGAGAATACAAAAATTGAAGTGTACTTTCTCATAGCAGAATACTGCAGAGAAAATCATAAGCTTGGTGGTGTTGCCATATATGCCAAAGAAACCCTCAAAAACTGCACAACAGCAACTGACATATCCCACCTCTGCCAAGAATTTAACTGTGAAGCAGCCATGGCAGTAATTGAATCCATGGGTAAATACATACACATTCTTGGGGTATATCGATCTCCCAAAGAGAATGTACGGGCCGGTGTAAATGCCTTATCCAACACTCTTAGAATATACTCAAGCACACAGTAAATCAATCATGCTTGCTGGAGACATAAACATCGACAGGATGAAAACAACCCTAGACAACACTATCCTAGAAGATGAACTACACACCCCATAACATCCGAAGACTGCCACTTCCTGCAACACGTATCACACATAGCACTGCCCACCTCAATTGACTTCATATGCACAAACATAATCGAGGACAACATTGGCACAGCCATACTTGAAACTGGACTTTCTGACCATACTGCTCAAATTATAAAAATATATGACTGGAGAGTAAACATCCCTCCACAGATCATTCTCAAGAGAAACTTTTGTTATTCTAATACAGACCAGATAAAATCTCTCCTAATGAATAAAAACTGGAATGCTGTCTATATGGCCCCAGATGCAGAGCAAGCATACAACATCTTTCATAGAACTCTCCAAGCAACGCTAGACATTGCCTGTCCTACTAAAAAATGTAGTCAACAAACACAAAAGGAAACATGTGTATTATGACAACGAGGCCAAAAACCTTAAAAATGACTTTCTAAAAGCCCTGCACAAATTTGAGACCACAGGAAATACCCAAGACAAAGAAGATATGTGGTAAAAAAGAAAAATTATGATAAAAAACTTAGAGAAATAAGAAAAAATGCTAATGCTGACTTCATCAACTCGGCTGACAACAAAAGTAAAGCTCTTTGGAATGTCATAAACAATGAAAGAAGAGGAAAACATCAACTACAGCCAAACATATGTCTCTCAGTGAATGGGAAACATGTGGACAACCCCACACAAACTGCAGACCACTTAACACCTTCTTTCACAGAAGTAGCAGAATTGACGCTGAAACAGAATAACTGCTCCCCAGGGACGCAGATGATAATGAAAATTACGAAACTCCACTTAACTATGTTGATTAAATCTCTATATCTAACCCCAACATGCATCAATGAAGTACGGAACATCATAAATGCCCTAAAATCAAAATCTTCAAGTGGAGTGGATGAATATTCTTCTAAAATTGTGAAACACTGCTCTGAAGAGCTAATGCCGCCTTAGTCAGCATAATTAATAAGTCCTTCAGCCTTGGTGAGTTTTCCCTAACAAACCCTTAAGCTCTCTAAAGTATATTCCCTTTTTGGCATTTCTGTGTAGTAAAATTTTGCACGAGCTTTTGAATTTCATATACTAAACATAAAACCAAAGTTATATCTGAGAAAAGAATTAAAATTGAGTTTATAGCCTATATTTTTTTTTAAAATTGTATAAAAGTGATTATATTCCATAATTATAAGGCTACATGGATAAAATATGCGAAGAACGAAGTTTTGAGGAGTGGTGTACCCCGAAATAGGGCTGGGCTTACAATGTGTTAAATGTTGACAAGAAATCTAACAAGTTTACTATTGTTGTAACTAGCGTTTGGCCATGTTTGTAGCTGGAGATAGTGTGTGTTTTATACTAGGGTTTGATCACCTTTCCTGCACATTGCAAGCAGTTCCACTGGTGCATCCCTATTAAGACATGCTCAAAACTAATTTCCATGACATTTTACAGCAAGCGTGAACAATCCATCTGCACACCAAGAGTTGGTGTCTCGGTTGAGAATTTTGTTCAAAAAATAGATGCTTAAGAATGTTTCGTGTATTTATTTAAACCATAGATCTGACGCAAAGTTTGTTACGAGCATGGCCGCGCCTCTCGCCAAGTACCGATAACTACTCAGACTGAAAGTAATCCCAGAATATCACCAAGAGCCCTCAGGAAGGAGTCGTTTGTGCTGCGTTTGGTCTCCTCATCAAGGAGCAGAAAATTGCGGTGAGGACGAAGACGGAGGTAAGCCTCAAAGCTTCAATGTGTGCGATCATGTAGCAAGAACTACCTCTTGATGCAAACCTAGTCCTAACAAAAACCTTTGCACTTGCTTCCGAAGTGACAGTATAATTCTGGATGGGTAAGTTGGGGGGTATGTTGACAGTGGACATAAGGCCCTCTAAGAGCACCTTATGAAGTTAGCTTGGTCATAAGTAACGATGTAACTCCTTGTGTGTAGAGGGGAGTGATTCAGATGGAGCTCACATTTGGTTAGATTGTCCTGCCATCGTAGAACTCGGAAAAGATTACCTGGTGAGCGTATCTCCTCAGCCCCAAGGACATTAGAGAACAGGAGCCCATAAATCTGATGGTTTTGCACTCGTCTTTGGAGGGCACAAAAATTAAATAAGTGGGAAGGGCGCAAAGGTCCCTATTAGGACTAAGCACGGGGACAAACAGTCCTTTATCCTCAGGAAGGAAAAAAAAAGGTATGGTTGGGATAGGGGGTCCGCCACCTATCGAGATCCATGATGAAATACCAGTCCTCTCCAGTCAAAGCAGGTATAGGGGGTGGTAAACCCTCGTGTCAAGCCTGCAAGAACCATTGATTTCTAGGGGGAAAATAAAAAAACCCCACCAAACTCCAGTCATCTTCTGCAGTAGACTAGACCTATCGATCTATCCCTTGCACCCCCAATTTCTCGACATTTACAGTTATGATGTGCCGCTCGCTGGACAATCCATAAGGTTTCTTTCCACAGAATACGTAAGCATTGGCTTTTGCTGTACCCAATGAAGATCAACTGGTAGGTATAAACCAGCCGATTGAACCCACTGGGGGTGAACCCTTAGTAAACAAGAGCCCTTCTCAATCAGCAGTCCACACTAAACATAATTCTGTTTAAAACTCAGCTTTTTATTAGGATTGAACAGTAAAAATTAATACTTATTTATTTGAGAATTTGTAAGCAACTTTAAAACAACATATTCAAATTCAAAATTATCTGTATTCCGACATGTAACAGATTACAAGAATAAGAGTCACAATAATCTCAATAATAAATTTATAATTTATATAATTAAAACATAAAAATCAGTTGACACTCACTGAAGAAAGTAATGATTTTGGCTATGTAGCCTTCTGCAGAGTAAGTTAAAACAATTTTTAAACAAGCAGTATAGTTAAGGTAATTATTAAGGTAATTTAAGGGGAATTTTATAACATTTCTAATCATACCCAACAATACTCACATAAAAGTAACTTACATATAAAAACAAAAAAATTCTTCAAAAGAAACAAGTTATCAACGTTAATGAATAATCCTTTAAGTAGTTTTTTGAATTTTTCATAGATTTATGCTCATTATTGAATATTGAGAGGGAAAGGTTAAACAAAAAATTTTTGTGCCGATGAAACCAGTTTTATGTTTCATAAAACATCAGCCTAAGTTGTTCCACAATATCAGCTACGTCCTTAAATTATGATCATGATGATTTAAAAATATTAATTAGAGTAGTTGTGTATTTTTTTACTGTATAAAAACAGTTTCATAAATGTATACATCAATACAGTCAAAATTTGAAGTTGAGAAAAGTATGGTTTTCACTGTATCTCTTTGTTTTAGGTAAAAAATTATTCTAGAGCTTTTTTTTTGTATTAATAAGAATTCTGTTCAGATTTCTTTTTAGTTGTGGCTCCGTAATATCCTATTTGTAAGACATATATGGTGAAATTTACCAAGCAAAGTAGATGGCTTTCAATGACTCAATGCTACACACCCTTGACAATTGGGCGTAAAGCAAATAGACCGGAGGACATTTTTTTTACCACATAAACAACAGTGTTTTCCCCAACCTAAATGTCCGATCTAATATTATTCCAAGAAACTTTGTAACAGTCCCTACCTCCCCCCTTATTATGTGATTCAATTTTGAAATTTCAAATATATGTTAGGCTCAATTGTAATCTTGATTGGTTTGGTAACTGAACGATACAAAATTTGATTTATTGGGTTTTAGCAAGAGATTCTTGTAACTCAAGGAAATCTTTAAAACAGTTAAAAGGTTTAAAAAAGAAAAAAGCTCCATGTCTTCCTGTTTATTACCTGAAACAGAAATACATGCATCATCAGCATAAAGGCCTATTGGACCTCCACCATGGAACCGTCCCAGGGAGCCCCTTTAAATAACAGAGAAAATAAAAGAGGGCCCAGGATAGGAACCTTGATGTGAAACGCATGTTTTAACTTATTACATTTTTTTTAAATAGGTCTAATGTAAATTATAGCTGATCCATTCCAGCATAGTTTAAAATGTAGGTTGAATTTGAGTACACAGCTGTCTATTCTTCAAATATGACTCAAACCAATTGTATATCCTTGCCTTTTATATTAAAATCACTAAGGACATTAAGCAAGCCCATCATGTGACACACAGACGAATGCTTTTGGTTAAGATCAAAGAAAAATTCAATAAACTTTTTCCAAATTCCAATAACTTTTTCATTTCTGTCAATTGAGTCTATAATCGATTCCCAATAAATATTAACAC
The DNA here is from genome assembly GCF_021130785.1 of Homalodisca vitripennis. Taxonomy (NCBI): domain Eukaryota; kingdom Metazoa; phylum Arthropoda; class Insecta; order Hemiptera; family Cicadellidae; genus Homalodisca; species Homalodisca vitripennis. Next base: position 79,778 of record NW_025776941.1, on the reverse strand, counting down.
TTGCTGCCTGTGGATCTGCCCTAGGTTCGAAAACCATGTTTGCTCGTTATCAAGTCACTGATTTAGTTCCAAATATTTCATAAGCTGGATACATAAACTACTTTTTCATAAACCATTGAGAATACTGGTAACAATGATATAGTCTGAAACTTGATGGGTCATGTGTTTTTTCCTTAGCAATTTTTAATTGACATGGGAAAAAACCAGAAATTAAATGATGAAATTAATAATTGTGCGTGAAGTGGCCTGGAGAATGAGCGGGAACGATTGTTTTATCCAAGCATTGAATATCATCGATACCAGTCGAAAATTTTGGTTTTAAAAGCCCATAACAATTTTTTACTGCATCTTCATTACAGATTCAATCAAAAGTGAATCTTCTTGAATTTTGTGTTTTAAAGGACAACACACTAACAATTTTAGGTTGGATGTTCGAATTACAAAATTATCTACAGCAATTACAAAAACATCATTAAAATATGCCTGTACAAGATTGGCTCGATACAGTTTTTTGCCACTACAACAATATGTATATTTTCATTTGTTTTAGTAATGGTGTCAACTTCAGATTTTATAATTTTCCATGTAGATTGTGATTTTTATTTGTATAATACATTATTTTTATTTATCCCAAAAAACTGTTTTTTTTTTCATTATTAATTGTAATTTTTAACTTCCCATTTAACTGTTTAATTTTCTGTTTAAAATCTCGGTTTTCAAGCAATCTGTACTCTTTTTCAGTTTCACAATTTCATCATTTTTTATTATTAAAACATTTTCCCAAATCCATTTAACATTGTATTTTTTTCTATGTTAGTAGTTTGGGAAAGCTAGTTTTACAAAGATAAGCAAATTTACAATAAAAAACATTGTATTTAGTTTTTCAACATACTTGATAAACATCCAAAACCAATTTTCGTGTGCCAGATAGTTTAAAATAAATCTGTGTTTAGCCTCCGTAAATATCCTACAATATTTTTTTAGTTTTTATGACCAAAGTCCCCTACCCCCCCCCCCCCCCCCCCCCCTTCATTTTCTCCAAATCAATAAATTTCCAACAACTGTCCATCATGGTCTATAATTGTGTTTTATTATACCAATATTTTTAACTTTTACAATTAATGTTATGATAAAGTAACGCCCTCATTGAAGCCTACAGGATATCATATGGTTGTGACTGGAAGCATGGTCAGTAGCCAGAAAAGTATCAACTGAGTACACATTTATCTTACATTATTTGAAGTTTTTTTTTATGATAGAAGGTATTCGAAAAAGTGACATGGAAATCATACATTTGCTGGTCCGTTCATGATGCAAACAAAAATCCTTCACGCTCCACATAATCTGCACTACAAATGTTAGACACGCTATCGAACCAACCGAGTTTTTCTACACATAACGTAGCTATGAATGGAGCTAAACTCAACATTCATATTGAATCTACCCTTCCCGCCGTAGCTGCGTTATGTGTAGAAAATGCAATACTAAAAATATCCTTGAACAAACAACAGTTTAATATAGCAGTTCAATTAACACAAAAAATGGTTTGTTGTTTTCATATTGCACATAACGGACGCTGAGTTGCTGGCGATGAAGGACAAGACCAACCCGAAGCATCTGCGACTGAGGGAATTGCTGCTGAGCACTCCAACCGCCTCCTACCACATTGTTGCTGTGAGTACTTGTAACAATGTCACTAACAACACAGGTTGGAGATCTCTGAGGTCATAGAAAATAAGCACTCCGGTATTGCAAAGTTTACTTACTAGGTAATTATTGGCAAATATAACCTACAATCGCCACACTTTCTTAAATTAACTAAATTGATATCTTGGCGGGGCCTGGTGTTCTACATGTTTCTTTAAAATTTGCCTACACACTTAATACTTAATAAAACTTTAGAAAATTGACTTCCCTACACGTTTGATGATGGTTGACTCACACAAAACCTCGTAGTCAGCATCTTGGCTTTACTTTGTCGCTGTTGTCGCTAAAAAGGTGAGATTAAAATGAAATGTAGTTCTCAAGAAGAATCATCCAAGGACTCAAGAAAGAGGGTCATGAACTTGATCTCAAAGTTTGTACTCAAAGATGAACTTAAAAACCCGCCTAAAAATCTAATTATATGCTATTTACCTTTATCTAGAACAACAATTATTTAAAAAAAATATTACCACAATTTTTTTATTGTGGGAAAAGGTCTGGACCCTACACTAATGTAAAAGACCATTGTGCCTTCCTTCCTTGTATTTTGGGGCTTTTGCAAAAACCAATGGTGGGTTTCCGTTTCTCTAATATACCCCTCTGGGCTCTAGCAGTAAGCCTCCATGGAAATTTTAAAGTTATCTTCATTGAGCAATTTAATTAATCTTTTTAATTACAATGAATATTGTAATCAATTAAAACTAACTATCAATATGATTAGTAGCACGAGCTATGAAAGAATAAACTAATTAGTGTTTTTAAAAAAAGTGGAAGTTTCTTCATAAAAAAGAAATTTATTTTTCTACATTAATGTTTGTCACCTTCAAAATAATCCCATAGTTATGCATTTGGTACCAGTGCCATCTTCCAATCCTCTAAAACTGCTTCTCCAAACTCGATCTATGGGAGTAGCCTTAGCACTTTGTCAGTGATAAACTGTTAATTGTCAACTATGCTTTAAAAACGACAGCCCTATAAAGTTCATTTCTTAATTTTTGAAAATTAAAGTAAATTCACATGGAGACCTGTATTTACCTGTAGTAATATGGTGCAAGGCCATCATAAAGTAACTGATATTGTCAAAACCTCCACAAACAAGCAATGAAGTATTAGCAGGTGCATTGTACATGGTGCATAAGCCATGAATGTATTTGCCACAAATTATTTCAATCCAAACATTTTTACGGATTGCTTCATGAAACGGCATTGAATCTGCATAGAAGTAACCCTTATTGACAGTTTGGCTAGTGGCAAGAATTCATGAAAGGCCAACAACTTAAAATCGAAGAACAGAGTGGAGCATAACCCCCCTTATTTTTTCACGTTCAACTGTACATCTCCGAGCTATTTCATTCTTTGGTGATCCAGAATTGCTTCCCCTGGGATGATTTTGAGCCTTAGTTTTGTCGTCATTACTGTAAACCCATGTTTCATCCACCTTTTTTTAAACATTTTAGTAGTTCTTGCATCATCGCTGACCTTCATTTAGTGACTCCTGACCACTTCCAATTCAACCCTGTGTTTTTTGTTCAAATTCAACAGTTTGAACCAAATTTGCTTGCCACTATGCGTTTCACACCCTAAAAAGTGTTTATGGTATGACCAATCGATATGCCCAACATCATCAGTGACTTCTCTGATCGTAATACGGTGATCCGTGTCAAATCCATTTCCTTCACTTTAATTCACGTTAATATTGGGTTGTTATATGTGGCGGGGGGGGGGCCGTCCAGAGCGTTCGTCATCGTTTATGTCTTCATGGCCATCTGTTAAACGATTAAAACCACTTTGTAAATCCTAGTTATTACTCATAGTGTAACTCACCATGAGGCCTTTGTAATTAACATTTCCCACACTTAAGTTACAGACTTTATTTCATTTTTCACGTAAAATGTGATAGCAAAATTGTTTTACAAATGGAAATTGCTGAGTCACTAAAACACGTCTGACCTCAGCAGCTGCCACTGAAAAAGTAAACAATGATTACAACTGGTGCATGAGTACCAAAGTATATTACGATATCTGCGTAGGACTGCTGCCTAATGCCGAGAAGAACGTATGACGGCGATGCAGTACATGTCGTGGCTGGAGCTTATCGCAGAGACTTGCCACCGTTCCTGTTCGTACGATCAAACCATGGAGGTGGGCAGTCCCGTGCCACGTTCTACTCGTAAACACCCGACGGCAGAGACAGACATTCTGTCCAGTCCTAGCAGGAGCGACTCCTCCGCTGGCCTCCGAGGATCGGACACCACTACTGCGGCTTCTCACCTCTGGCACTTCTGTTGTCACCCAGTTTTCTCTATGTGTTTCCGGGCCGGCTGGGTCAGACACTACAGTTCCCAACGCTTTACCGTAATAATTGTTGTAGCTCTTAGCGTAATCAGGTCACTTGTAAATACAGTTGAACAGCCATCTTTTAACGATACGTGTAAATATTGGTATTAAATATACTTTCTATATTGAGATTTCATTTGTTATTTTACGTAAAAAAACCTTTTTTTATTCTTTATTGATTTCAAAATCATCTCGAAATTTAAAAGGATAATAAGTTGTTTGGTTCAGGTGGGTAATGTCGTCTCATCTTCTCGCAGATACTAAGATTAGTGATAATAATTTGGTAACCATTCTTTCCTCATATCCTGTTTATAATTTATATCATGTAGAAAGCAGAAGAGAGTAATTATTGTATTGTTTTAAAAATTTCTGAAATCAATAATAATAATGTTGGTAATTAAGTTTTATCCTTATTAAAAATTGTTAGTTTTTATTTTGTTTTCAACAGTCATAGTTTTGTTTTAAATTATGAACTGAAAACATCTGAGATTTGCATGAATTTGTTTATTTTAACAAGAAAAAAATACTTTGGTGGGGTTGAGGTCAAGGTCAGGTGCCAATCATTTATTAAATATGTGTTCATAAATTTTGAGAAAACTAAGATATTGTTCTAATTTCCCCTCCTGTGCTATGTGTTTTATTAAACTGTACAGAATCTTAAATTTTCCCAACGAATTTAATTAATTATAAAAATTGTCCAAAATACATTTATATTGATGTAAACAACAACATGGATGGTAAAATATTTAGTAGTAAACAGAATAAATTAGTTTATTATTAATGTAGATCCTAAATGTTCCAAAAGATTCAGGTCAAAACCTTTTACTTAATATTAAATCTTTACTATAAACCTGTAAATTAATAAACAAGGGAAAAGATATAAAAGGCATGACTGAAGAAATTTCCTCCTAAAAGCTCTATCATTGATTGTGAAACGTTATCTGTAACATCAATAGAACATTTTATACAAACTTATAAAAGCTAACAGTTATTTATTTGAAACTTGAAAACTTAAAAATAACAGTTTTCAACAAAAATATATTTCACAGGAAAAAAGTAAAAATCAGGGTAATAATAAAAAATATGTTTATTTTTGTTAAACGAACTTATCTTATGTATGGATGCTTTTTGACAAAACTGAACCAAGTGACTCCAGATTTTTAGTATTATTGTTTTTTTATATAAATTCCAATCCAGTACAAATTTTGTTCATCATTTCACTAGTTGCAGGAATGCACCCAACATTAAAAAAAGTTTACAGATTTACATTTATCTAAACATGTCACACCAATACATTAAGTGAAAACTATGAATCGGTAAAAGAATTTCCTATCTGATACGAATATTTGGTCTCGCTTCTGATTAATATATCAATTTTCCTTCTTATTTGTACAACTTATCCTTACAACATTCAAAATGAATATGTTTTGTTACGGCAAAAGTGAATCTGGCCAGTCATCTAATATTTCAAACTATTCCTAGTTTGTATATACAAAATTAATACATGAACAATAATTACTTTCATGACAAATAAAGGGGCATATTATACAACAACACAAATTAACTAGATAAAAAATTAGATTTTTGTTGTCTCTGAGCAGTGGCACGACCTTGACATATACGTATGGTAATCACGAATATAGACATTGGAAGGTGTAGCGCAAATATTATTTAACAAGAGTACGATAATTATGTTAATTTGGTAATGTAATGTATTGGGCGTTTCCACTACAAGTATGATAATAATACGTTTTAGTGATTGGCAATGTCAGATGTCGTCCTCAGACACTTTCATTAGCGGCGATTCTCGAGACAAATTAAAGAAAAATATGAACCGAAATTAAAGCATAATTTACAAAACAGTAAATTGTAAATTTATTGTCTATTTACACTTTTTCACACACCGAAATATGAAAAGCACCTTTTTAGCGATCATTTATTTGTCTTATTGTACGATGTGCGATAGATTCATGCCCTCGACTGATTCAAAAAACGAAGTGAAACGAGCCGCAGTGTCAAGATAATCAAAATCCACCATCCATAGCAAACCAATAAATACCACAAAACTTAAATAACATCCTTTATAATCTTTAGTTTAATAGATGAATGTTAAGTATACAGTGGGCCTAAATTAAAGATTTCCTAACAACGGACTTCACGTTACATTTTTACAGAAACCTTCAAAGACGTATGCATAATACGAGGACAACGCAATTGTAACTGATTCAACTCAAACATCAACTCCAAGATTTAAACAAATAAAAGGCAAAAAGGTTTACAAATAAATAATTATTCATAAAATATAAGACACTTAAAAATCTAGATAAATTGGCCAAACACAAATATCACCAATTATGTACGGTCGTAACAAATAACAAAATACTGCTTGCTTGAATACAATATATAAGCAAACCAATATTGTAACTAAAAACAAATTTTGGGGGGAGGTAATCTCGCTACGCTGACTCCAGACACATTGAGGTTAAATTTAGTCTATTACACACAATGGTACTGTAAGAAGTGTGTAAATTTGTTTTTGACAACCCAAGCAGAATAAATTCATTCATGAAGATTTGTTTCCATACGAGTCAATTAGAAAATTAATTAACGAGTGATCTTTTTTATAAATACAGAAGATTCTTTTATTGCTATGCAAATTTATTAAAAAACCGTCCAAATTTAGTCTAATTATGTGCGGCCCACCTCTCTTGTGCATCCAAATATTTTACAGTAATTACTTAAACGTAAAGAATGAACTAAAAATATTATATTTATGTGTTCAAACTGTATATATTAATTTTATACAGTTTGAACACAAAAATATATTTTTAGTTCATTTTACGTTTAAGTAATTACTGTAAAATATTTTGGATGCACAAGAGAGGTTGGCCGCACATAATTAGACTAAAATTCTGGACAGTTTTTTTAAAAATTCTGCATAGCAATAAAAGTAATCTTATGTATATAAACAGATCACTCGTAATAATTTTCTAAATTGACTCGTATGAACAAATCTTCATGAAATGAATTTATTCAGCTTGGGTTTGTCCAAAAACAAAGTTAACACTTCTTACAGTACCATTGTGATAATAAGACTAAAATAACCTCAATGTGACTGGAGTCAGAGTTAGCGAGATTACCTCAAATTTGTTTTTAGTTACAATATTTGATTTTCTTATATATTGTATTCCAAGCAATCAGTATTTTGTATTTGATACTACCGTAACATAATTGGTGATATTTGGTGTTTGGCCAATTTATCTAGATTTTTAAGTGTCTTTATTTTATGAATAATTTTATATTTGTAACCTTTTTGCCTATTATTAGTTAAATCTTGGAGATGAAGTTTGTAGTTGATCAGTCAAATGCTTGTCCTACGTAATATGCATACGTTTTGAAGCGTTTCGTAAAATGTAAACGTGAAGTACGTTGTTTAGGAAATCTTTAATTTAGCCACGTATACTTAACATTCATCATAAACTAACAGATTATAAAGAGGATGTTATTTATTTTTTGTGGTATGATATTGGTTTAGCTATGGATGGGTGGATTTTTGATTATTCTTGACACTGCGGGCTCGTTTCACTCGATTTTGATATCAGTCAGCTGCATCTATCGCACATCGACAATAAGCAAATAACTGATCGCTAAAATGTGCTTTTCATATTTCGTGTGTGAAAAAGTGTAAATAGACAAATAAATTTACAATTTACTGTTTTGTAAATAATGCTTTAATTTCGGTTCATATTTTTCTATAATTATGTTCGAGCATCGCCGCATAATGAAAGTGTCTGAGGACGACATCTGACATTGCCAATCACTAAAACGTATTATTATCATACTTTGTGTGAAACGCCATACATACATTACCAAATTAACAAATTATCGTACTCTTGTTAATAATATTTTAGCTTACACTTCCCATGTCTATATTCGTGCATTACCATACGTCTATGTAAGGACGTCCACTGCTCAGAGACAACAAAAATCTAATTTTTTTATCTCGTAATTTTGTGTAGTTGTATAAATATGCCCTTTATTTGTCATGAAAGTAATATATTGTTCATGTATTAATTTTGTATATCACAAACTAGGAATAGTTTGAAATATTAGACTGACTGGCCAGATTCACTTTTGCCGTAACAAAAACATAATCATTTAGAATGTTGTAAGATAAGTTGACAAATAAGAGGAATTGATATCTAACTCAGAATCGAGACCAAATATTCGGTATCAGAAAGGAAATTCTTTTTACCGATTCCTAGTTTTCACCATAATGTATTGTGTGACATGTTTATAAATGTAAATCTGTAACTAATGTTGTTGCATTCCTGCAACTAAGTGAAACTGATGAACAATTTGTACTGTATTGGAATTTAAAAAAACAATATTACTAAAATCTGGATTACATTGTTCAGTTTTGTTTCAAAAAGCATCCATACATAAGATAAGTACGTAACAAAAATAACATATTTTTTATAATTACCCTGATTTTTACTTCATTTTCCTGTGAAATATATTTGTTGAAACTGTATTTTTTAAGTTTCAGTTTCAAATAAATAACTGTTAGCTTTTATAAGTATGTATAAATGTTCTATAGATGTTACAGATAACGTTCACAATCACTGATAAGAGCTTTAGAGGAAATTTCTTACAGCATTCCTTTTATATCTTATTCCTTGTTTTTAAAACGTTTAAGTAAAGATATAATATTAAGTAAAAGGTTAGACCTGAATCTTTTGGAACATTTAGGATCTACAGTAATAATAAACTAATATATTCTGTTTACTCTAAATATTTTACCATCCATGTTGTTGTTTTACATCAAATAAAGTATTTTGGACAAATTTTATAATTAATAATTTCGTTGGGAAAATTTAAGATCTGTAACAAGTTTAAAAACCCACTATCCAGAGGAAAATAGAAAATCTTAAGTTTTCTCAAAATTAAGAACACATATTTAATAAATGATTTGGCACCTCCTTTAGTATTTTTGTTAAAATAAACAAATTCATGCAATCTCAGATGTTTTAGTTCATAATTAAAACAACTAAGACTGTTGAACAAAATAAAAACTAACAATTTTTAATAAGAAAACTAATACCAACATTATTTATTATTGATTCAGAAATTTTTAAAACAATACAATAATTACTCTCTTCTGCTTTCTACATGAAATAAATTATAAAAGGATATGAGGTAAGAAATGGTTACAAAAAATTATTATCACTAATCTTTAGTATCTTCGAGAAGATGAGACGGGACACTTACCCACCTGACACCCAAAACACATATTATACCTTTTAAATTTCGAGATGATTTTGAAATCATAAGAATAAAAAAGGTTTTTACGTAAATAACAAAGAAAATCTCAATATAGAAAGTATATTAAACCAATATACACGTACGTAAAAGATGGCCTGTTCAACAGTATTTACAAGTGACCTGATTACGGCTAAGGAGCTACAAACAATTATTACGGTAAAGCGTGGGAACTGTAGTGTCACGACCCCAGCCGGCCGGAACACATAGAGAACTGGTGACACAGAAGTGCCAGAGTGAGAAGCCGAGTAGTGGTGTCCGATCCTCGGAGCAGCGGAGGAGTCGCCTGCTAGACTGACAGCTGTCTCGTCTCCTGCCGTCGGGTGTTTACGAGTAGAACGTGAGCACGGACTGCTGGTTGCCTCGTACGAACAGGAACGGTGGCAAGTCTCTGCTGATCAGCTCCAGCCACGACATGTACAGCATCGCCGTCACTACGTTCTTCCTCGGCATAGGCAGAGTCCTACGCAGATATCGTAATATACTTTGGTACTCATGCACCAGTTGTAATCATTGTTTACTTTTTCAGTGGCAGCTGCTGAGGTCAGACGTGTTTTATGAACTCAGCAATTTCCATTTGTAAAACAATTTGTATCACATTTTACGTGAAAAATGAAATAAAGTGTACTTAAGTGTGGGAAATGTTAATTAACAAAGGCCTATGGTGAGTACACTATGAGTAAAACAAGGATTTACAAGTGGTATAAAACGTTTAACAGATGGCCATGAAGACATAAACGATGACGAACGCTCTGGACGCCCCCGCACAATCAACAACCAATATTAACGTGAAAAAAGTGAAGGAAATGGATTGAACGATCACCGTATTACGATCAGAGAAGTCACTGATGATGTTGGCATATCGATTGGCTCATACCATAACACTTTTTTAGGGTGTGAAACGAGTGGCAGCAAAATTGGTTCAAAACTGTTGAATTTTGAACAAAAACAGTGTTTGAATTGGAAGTTGCTCAGGAGTCACTAAATGAAGTCAGCGATGATGCAGAACTACTAAAATGTCTTAAAACAGGTGATGAAACATGGGTTTACAGATATGACGACAAAACTAAGGCTCAAATCATCCCAGGGGAGCAATTCTGGATCACCAAGACTGAAAAAGCTCGAGAAGTACAGTTGAACGTGAAGGTTTATGCTCACTCTGTTCTTCGATTTTAATGTTGTTGGCCTTCATGAATTCTTGCCACAAGGCCAAACTGTCAATAAGGAGTACTACCTGCAGATTCAATGCCGTTTGCATGAAGCAATCCGAAAAAATGTCTGGATTTGTGGCAAAACAATTCATGGCTTTTGCACCATGACAATGCACCTGCTAATACTTCATTGCTTGTTTGTGAATGTTTTGCCAATAACAGTACTTTAATGATGCCTTAGCCACCATATACTCCAGACATGTCTCCATGTGAATTTACTTTTAATTTTCAAAAATAAGAACTTTATAGGGCTGTCGTTTTACAAGCATAGATGACATTAACAGTTTATCACTGACAGAGCTAAGGCTATCCCATAGATCGAGTTTGAGAAGCGTTTCGAGGATTGGAAGAAGCACTGGTACAAATGCATAATCTAATGGGGATTATTTTGAAGGTGACAAACATTAATGTAGAAAAATAAAATTTCTTTTTTAAGAAAGAAAATTCCACTTTTTTAAACATAATTCGTATATTCTTTCATCAGCTGTGCACAACATATTGATAGTTAGTTTATTTTGATTACAATATTCATTGTAATTAAAAAGATATAATTAAATTGCTCAATGAAGATAACTATAACAAATTCCTAGGAGCTTACTGCTTGAGCCCAGAGGGTATTAGAGAACAGGAAACCCACATTGGTTTTTGCAAAAGCCCCAAATACAAGGAAGGAAGGCACAATGGTCCTTTTACAATTAAGTGTAGGGTCCAGACTTTTCCCACATAAAAATTGTATGGTAACTATTTTTTTTAATAATAGTTGTCTAGATAAATGGCTAATAGCATCATAATTATATTTTTAGGCGGGTTTAAGTTCATCTTTGAGTACAACTTTGAGATCAAGTTTCTTGACCCACTTCCTTGAGTCCTAGGATGATTCTTCTTTGAGAACTACTTTCATTTAATCTCCCTTTTAGCGACTACAGCTACAATGTAAAGCCAAGATGCTGGACACCGAGGTGTGTGAGTCAACATCAACGTGAAGGGAAGTCAATTTCAAAGTTTTATTAAGTAATAAGTGTGTAGGCAAAATTTTAAAGAACATTAGAACCACCAGGCCCCTCCAAGATATCATTTTAGTTAATTTAAGTAAAGTGTGGCGCTTTGTAGGTTATATTTGCCATAATTACACTAGTAAGTAAACTTTGCAATACCGAGTGCTTATTACTAAGACCTCAGAGATCTCCAACCCTGTGTTGTTAGTGACATTGTTACAAGTACTCACACATAACAATGAGGTTGGAGGCGGTGGAGTGCTCCAGCAGCAATTCCCTCAGTCGCAGATGTCGGTTGGTCCTTGTCCTTCATCGCCAGCAACTCAGCGTCCGTTATGTGCACTGAAAACCAACAACCATTTGTGTTATTGAACTGCAATATAACTGTTTGTTTGTTCAATGGATATTTTTAGTATTGCATTTTCTACACATAACGCAGCTACGGCGGGAAAGGGTAGATTCAATATGAATGTTGAGTTTTAGCTCCATTCATAGCTACGTTATGTGTAGAAAAACTCGGTTGTTTCGATAGCGTGTCTAAACATTGTAGTGCAGATAATTGTGGAGGTGAAGGATTTTTGTTTGCATCACTGAACGACAGCAAATGTAATGAATTCCCTGTCACTTTCTAAAACCTTCTATCATAAAAAAAACTTCAAATAAAGTAAAGATAATTGTTTACTCAGTTGATACTTTTCTAGCTACTGACCATGCTCCATTCACAACCATATGTATATCCTGTAGGCTTCATATGAAGGCGTTACTTTATCACTAACATTAATTGTAAAAAGTTAAAAATATCGGGTATAATAACACACTTATCAGACCATGATGGACAGTTGTTTGGAAATTTATTGTTTGGAAAATGACTTTGGTCATAAAACTAAAAAAATATTGTAGAAATTTACGAAGGCTAACACAGATTTATTTTAAAACTTCTGGCACATCACGAAAATTGGTTAGATGTTTATCAAGCTACTGTTGAAACTAAATACAATGTTTTTTTATTGTAAATTTTGCTTATGCCTTTGAAACTAGCTTTCCCCAAACTACTAACAATAGAAAAATATAAACAATGTTAAATGGATTTAGAAATGTTAAAATTAAAAATGATGAAATTGTGAAACTTGAAAAAGAGTACAGATTGCTGAAAACCGAGATTTTAAAACAGAAAATTAAACAGTTAAAAAGGGAAGTTAAATTACAAATTTAATAATGAAAAAAAAACAGTTTTTGGATAATAAAATAATGAATTTATTACAAATAAATCAAAATCTACATGGAAAATTATAAAATCTGAAGTTGACAACAGTACTAAAACAAATGAAAATATACATATTGTTGTAGAGGGCAAAACTGTATCAGAGCCAAATCTTGTCAGCAATATTTTTAAATGATGTTTTTGTAAATGCTGTAAGATAATTTAGTAATTCCGAACATCCAACCTAAAATTGTTAGTGTGTTGTCCTTTAAAACACAAAATTCAAGAAAGATTCACTTTTGAATCTGTTTAATGAAGATGCAGTAAAAAAATTGTTATGGCTTTTTAAAAACAAATTTTTCGACTGGTATCGATGATATTCCAATGGCTTTGGTAAAACAATCGTTCCCGCTCATCTTCCAGGCCACTCACGCACATTATTAATTCATCATTAATTTCTGGTTTTTTCCCATGTCAATTAAAAATTGCTAAGGAAACACAAATGACCCATCAAGTTTCAGACCTATATCATTGTTTACCCGTATTCTCAAAGGTTTATGAAAAAGTAGTTTATAACCAGCTTATGAAATATTTGGAACTAAATCAGTTACTTGATAACGAGCAACATGGTTTTCGACCAGGCAGATCCACAGGCAGCAAGTGTTAAATTTATTGAATCGATTATAGACTCAATTGACAGAAATGAAAAAGTTATTGGAATTTTGAAAAAGTTTATTGGAATTTTTCTTGATCTTACCAAAGCATTCGACAGTGTGTCCACATGATGGGTTGCTTAATGTCCTTAGTGATTTTAATATAAAAGGCAAGGAATACAATTGGTTTAGGTCATATTTGAAGAATAAGACAGCAGTGTACTCAAATTCAACACATTTTAAACTATGCTGGAAGTCAGTATAATTAACATTAGAAACCTATTTAAAAAAAATGTAAAATAGTAAAACATGGCGTTCCTCAAGGTTTCTATCCTGGGCCCTCTTTTATATTTCTCTGTTATTTAAAGGGGCTCCCTGGGACGGTTCCAGGTGGAGGCTCAATATGCCTTTATGCTGATGATGCAAGTATTACGGTTTCAAGGTAATAAACAGGAAGACATTGAGCTTTTATCTTTTTTAAAACCTTTTAAACTGTTAAAGATTTCCTGAGTTTCCAAGAATCTCTTGCTAAACCCAAATAAATCAAATTTTGTATCGTTCAGTACCAAACAATCAAGATTACAATTTGAGCCTAACATATATTTAGAAAATTCAAAAATTGAATCAAGTAGACAGTACAAAGTTTCTTGGAATAATATTAGATCGGAATTTAGGTTGGGGAAACATGTTGATTATGTGGTAAAAAAAATGTCCTCCGGTCTATTTGCTTTACGCCAAATGTCAAGGTGTGTGTAGCATTGAGACATTGAAAGCCATCTACTTTGCTATGGTAAATTCCCATATGTCCTTACAATATAGGCAATATAACGGAGCCACAACTAAAAAGAAATCTGAACAGAATCTTATTACAACAAAAAAAGCTCTAAGAATAATTTTTTAACCTAAAACAAAGAGATACAGTGAAACCATACTTTTCTCAACTTCAAATTTTTGACTGTATATGATCTATACATTTATGAAACTGTTTTTATACGTAAAAAAATACAACTACCTAATTAATATTTAAATAATCATCATGATCTATAATTTAAGACGTAGCAGATATGTGGAACAACATAGGCTGAAGTTTTATGAAAATAAAACTGGTTTCATCGGCACAAAATTTTTGTTTAAACCTTCCTCTCAATATTCAAAATGAGCAAAATTATGAAAAATTCAAAAAACTACTTAAAGATTATTCATTAACATTAATCCTTGTATTCTTTTGAAGACTTTTTTTGTTTTTAATATGTAAGTAACTTTTAAGTATTGTTGGGTATGATTAGAAATGTATAAAATCCCCTTAAATTACCTAATTAATTACCTTAACTAATAACTGCCTTGATTTAAAAATTGTTTTAACTTACTCTGCAGAAGGCTACATAGCCAAATCTTACTTTTTCAGTGAGTGTCAAACTGATTTTTATGTTTTAATATATAAATTATAAATTTTATATTGAGATTTATTGTGACTCTATTCTTGTAATCTGTTACATGTCTGAATACAGAAATTTTTGAATTTGAATATGTTGTATTAAAAGTTGCTAACAAATTCTCAAAATAACGTATTAATTTTAACAGTTCCAATCCTAATAAAAGCTGACGTTTAAACAGAATTATGTTTAGTGTGGACTGCTGATTGAGACAGGGATCTTGTTTACTAAGGGTTCACCCCAGAGGGTTCACTTCTGGCTGGTTTATACCTACCAGTTGACTCTACATTGGGTACAGCAAAAGCCAATGCTTACTTAATTCTGGGCAACCTTATGGATGTCCAGGAGCGGCACATCACTAACTGTAAATGTCGAGAAATTGGGGTGCAAGGGTAGATCGATAGGTCTAGTCTACTGCAGAAGATGACTGAGTTGGTGGTTCCCCTAAGAATCAAAGGTTCTTGCCGGGCTTGACACGAGGGTGTACCACCCCCTACCTGCTTTGACTGGAGAGACTGGTATTTTCCTCATGGATCTCGATAGGTGGCGGACCCTACCCCCAACCTTTTTTTTTTCCTTCCTGAGGAAAAAGGACAGTTTGTCCCCGTGCTTAGTCCTAAAAGGACCTTTGCGCCTCCCTTACTTTAATTTTGTGCCCTCAAAGACCGAGTGCAAAAACCAATCAGATTTAAGGGCTCCTGTTCTCTAATGTCCTTGGGGCTGAGGAGATACGCTCCCAGGTATCTTTTCCGGAGTCTCTACGATGGCAGGACAATCTAACCAAATGTGCTCCTCTGACTCCTCCTCCTCTCCACAGAGTCTACACTCGTTACTCTGACCAAGGCCTACCTTCATAAGGTGCTTCCTTAGAGGGCTATGTCCCTGTCAACAATACCCCCAACCTTACCCATCGCCAGAATATCCTGTCACTCTCGGAAGCAGCAAGTGCAAAGGTTTTTTTTAGGACTAGGTGCAACAAGAGGAGTTCTCCTGCTACATGATCGCACACATTGAAGCTTTGAGGCTTACCTCCGTCTTCGTCCTCATCCGCAATTTTCAGCTCCCTTGATGAGAGACTCAAACGCCGCCACCGACTCCTCCTGAGGGCTCTTGGTGATATCTGGGATTACTTTCAAGTCTGAGTAGTCTATCCGGAACTTGGCGAGCAGGCTGGCCATGCTGTAACCCAACAACTTTTGCGTCAGACTATGGATAAAAAATACACGAACATTCTAAGCATTCTATTTTTTTGAACAAATTTCTCAACCGAGACACCACTCTTGGGTGTGCCAAGGATTGTTCACGCGCTGCTGTAAAATGTCATGGAAATTAGTTTTAGAGCTGTCATAATAGGAGAAGCACCAGTGGAACTGTTTCCAATGTGCAGGAAAGGTGATCAAACCCTAGTATAAACACACATTACTCCAGCTACAACCATGGCCAAACGCTAGTTACAACAATAGATAAACATGTTTGATTTCTTGTCAACATTTAACACATTGAAGCCCAGCCCTATTTCGGGGTACACCACTCCAAAACTTAGTTCTTTCGCCATATTATATCCATTTAGCCTTATAATTATGGAATATAATCACTTTTATACAATTTAAAAAAAATATAGGCTATAAACAATTTTAATTCTTTTATCAGAAATAACTTTGGTTTTATGTTTTAAGTACTATGAAATTCAAAGCTCGTGCAAAATTTACTTACACAGAAATGGCAAAAAGGGAAAATGACATGTCCTTGTTTATATTCAACTTGTAAATAAAGCAGGCCTATAATTTTTGTTTCCTTGAATTAAGAATTACATTTTACTTCTCACATGCTATTAAATCTGGCAACAAAGTAATTATATCTGATGTGCTACAGCTTATCAAGCATGTAAATATGTTTTTGTTGCTGTCAGTAACGGCACAGTAACTTGCGAGGGGAAGGACTCTCATTGGTCACTTTTATATTTATTGATAAGTCTAGTCTTACGGCATATCATCTGGATTCTGTATCAAAACTAAACGCTGTTCCTGCTGAGTATACAGTAACCAATTTGAATATTCCCTCTGAAAATTGCTTCTCTGTAAACTGCCCTCAGCAAAACAACGGGTATGAGTGCGGTATAAACGTAATTGTGCATGCTAAGTTAATATTTAATTATTTTTGTCTGCCACAGGTTAAAACATCGTTTATTGATTGGTTTTATAACAGCCCCAGTCCTGACCGTGAGCATGCTGGCTCAATAAATAGTACTTTAGCTACTAAGTGCATTGTAAATAGGGAGTCTGCATGTGATGGAGTTGAATGCTTTAGAGACACTTCTTCTACTTGTTCTCAAGTAGTAAGTCCTCTTATGTTAAAAAAATCCTCGAATGAAAAATGGAGCTTGGTTAAATTAAATAAAAGGAAAAAATGTGATAAATCAAAGTTAGTTCTAAAGCAGTCAACTCATATTGAATGTAGCAATAGATTCTCTGGTTTATGTTCAGAGCCTCAGGATTCGCAGGTTTCCTATATGAGAAATGTATCTGGGTTGTGGAAACAAAGAAATCAGTATGTTAGTATAGGTAAACAAAGTGTCTCTAGAGCTGAAAATGTAAAATTTAAGTGTAAGGACAAAACTCAAAGTGGGTCTAAAGAAAAATGGTTCAATTGCTCTTGAAGAAACTGTTGACTTACCTTGTAATAATTGTTATCAAACTGGCAGTTCTGACAGTGACACTATAAATAGTGAAAGTGGTTTATTCTAATTTAAACAATATGTTATTGATAGGTGACTCTATGATCCGATATGCTAGTATTCCAAGTTGTAAGAGAGGTGCTATGGTGGAATGTTGCCCTGGTGGTAAAATAAAAGATATAAAGGAGAAACTATTGAAGTATACCAACTATAATCTTTCAGTAATATATTTCCATGTTGGAAACGAATAATCTCAGAATGTGGTATAGGGGACGGGCGGGTTACAACGGCGGCCATGGTAAGAGGGAGGTTCTCCACGACCTGGCTGACCTGTTGTTCACCACAAAAACTCATTTCCACAATACCATGGTTTTTTGTAAAACAGCTTATTAATAAGATCTGATTTAACATACAGAGCTCTCTTTGATTTTAATGAACAAGTAAAACTGATGTGCAATAATTTTGATGTTTGTTTTTGTTGAGGCTAATTGTTGGGTGAAGAGGCATCATCTAGCAAAGGATGGAAGACATCTTATAAAAAAACAGGGAACTACCAGCTGGGGAAGTTGTTTTTGAGTGTTTTTACTGCAATTGGTGACCGGATTCAGGGTTTTCTCACTGTTGATGCAAAACTTGGACATTAATGAAAGTATTTTGGTCAGTGATAAAACTATTTTATCTAAGACAGCCCAATCTAAACCCTCTGTTGAGCCTCCCACTGCCAATAGTTCTTTTTTAGAGGCGATGTCTCGGGAAACTGTGTAGATAATAATCGATCAAATCGCAATCTTAAGATAATTCATCACAACGTGCAGGGTCTCTCTTGAAAAATAGACAGTTTTCAAATATTTATTGATTCCGAAGATCCAGATATTGTTTGTTTATCTGAACACCATTTAAGAGATTATCAGTTTGAAGTAACATCTTTGCAGGGTTTTTAATGGCATCACAGCTTTCTGTCATAAATCTCTTCAAAAAGGAGGGTTTTGTATATTTAGTAAACCTTCTATAAAATCTGAGGTCATAGATGTCTCATGTTATTGTCTAGAGGGTAAGTGTGAACTTGCTGCAGCAAGGTTTCAGTTTGGTAACAGCCAAACCCTCCTTATTGTCGCTGCTTATAAACCACAGCCATTTTCTTCCTCAATGCAGGAGCACGACATTTTTTATGCACGTCTATCGGATTGTCTTGCAAAAGTGATGAGTTCAGAGGGTAAAACAATTGTTGTAGGTGATTTTAATGTCGATTTATCTGTTTCTGATATTAAAGCTGACAACTCGTTGTACATGATGACCTCCTCACGGGTTGGGAAATAAAATCACATCATACACTAGAGAATTTAAAAACTCAAAGTCTTTGATAGACCATGTCTACACTGATCTTCCTGATGCCACTTGTAATGCCTCTGTTTTAATCACGGCATTGTCTGATCACCATGCTCAGGTGGTAATTGTTAAGTTTATCACTTCCTGGGAACACTAACCACCCCAGGTTTTTTACTTAGGCGATCATTTTCGGAGGATAATATCCGTATTTTCAGGTATTTACTCATGAGAGAAACTTGGTCCACGGTCTATGAGGCAGATAAAATGCGTATTTTTGGATCTTCCATATCGTATTATTTTGATCAAGTATTTTCCTGAGAAGAAAAATTAGAATTCGTAAGAATGTCTCTAAAGGTAAAGTGTCTCTAAGTGTTTGATCAATTGAAACTTCGTGACGAGGTCATCCAGTGGTATCACTTGACTAAAGATTTGGATTCTTCTGATGTGAGAAGACAGCATTATTTATCATTAAAAACGGCAATACAAGTCTAAAATTAGAATTGCAAAATCAGCCAAAGTGCTGGAGAAGATCCAGAACTCTTCAAATAAAGCAAAAAACTGTATGGGATATAGTGAACGAAAATAGGGGTAAGAAAAAGCACCAGTGCTTCGTTCCTCAAACCATTAAGGGCGTTGATGTGAGTGATCCAAAGCTGGTCTCAAATATTATTAATAATTTCTTTATAAATGTTTCCCATAATGGTTTCACTTCTACTGGGGGAGTTTTTTTCAGATAATCTTCCCTGCTATAACACCTATTCTTTATTTTTTACTCCTGTTTGTAGGAAGGAAATGTCAGACATTATAAAATCTTTAAAAGCAAAGCCATCCTCAGGCTATGACAACATGTCATCTAAACTGCTTAAGTCATGTTGGGGAATCCCTTGCTGAACCACTTGTGCATCTCGTTAACTGTTCTTTTGAAAGTGGAATCTTTCCAGATGTGTTAAAACTAGCTATCGTAAAGCCATTGCACAAAAGAGGAAAAGTTGATGATCTCGATAACTTTAGACCGATCTCCATTGTTTCAACGTTCTCTAAGGTTTTTGAAAAGGCAGCTTTAAGTAGATTATGGTCTTTTCTGATTCAAAATAACATTTTGTTCAGCAACCAGTTTGGATTTGTCAAAGGGGGGTCAACTGTCAATGCTATGTTTACTTTCATGATTGATAAAGTCATCAAGGCTCTGGATAGAGGCAAGTCTGCTTCTGGTGTATTTTTCGATTTGCGAAAGGCATTCGACATGGTTCCTCATGAGCATCTACTAAAGAAGCTTGAGAGCATTGGTATACGTGGTGTCGCAAAGCAGTGGTTTTCTTCTTACTTGAAAGAACGTCGAAAAGTTGTAGAATTGCCTTTTGTGGATGGAAACACTTTTAAAGCATTGGCAATTCTGATGTGCAAACTGTTAAGGCGGGTGTACCCCAGGGTTCCATTCTGGGTCCTCTTTTGTTTATTTTATATATTAATGATCTTAGAAGATGTATCTCAGATGCCCACTTGTGCTTGTTTGCGGACGACACATCAATTGTGATAGAGAGCCAATGTCGTGAAATCATGGAGGTCAAAACTTTTGTAGAATCTAACCGGATAGTCCAATGGTTCCAAGAAAATGGATTAGTTATCAACACTAATAAAACCACATTACTTGAATTTGCTATCACAAGAAAGCATAATGATGACCTTAGTGTTTGTGGGTTGATGATGTAGAAGTCTTTTCTGAACAAAGCGTTAAGTTTTTGGGCTTATCTATTGACAGAAATTTAAGTTTTTCCTGTCATATAAGCGACGTGGCGCAGAGGATAAGTTCTGGAATATTTGTACTGTGTAGGCTTTCTCATTTTGTAAACACTGATGTTCTACTTACAACATATTATGCACTTATTTTTGCATTCCTTTCTTATGCGGTAACCATCTGGGGTTCCGAGAGACGCAATACGCATTGTATCTTTGTCTTGCAGAAGAGGGCAATGCGAATTGTTTCTGGCATTCGTCAAAGAGAGTCTTGTAAATCTGTTTTTAAAAAGCTTGAAGTTCTGACATTTCCTTGTGTTTACATTTTTTACACTTTGATGTTTTTTAAGCAGAACCATGGTATTTTTCAATCTCTTGTCCCTCAATCTGGATATAACCTGCGAAACAAACAAAAACTGAATATTCCTTATCATACCACTTCCTTCTATAAGCATCACACCTATTACAGTGCCATATCATTGTTTAACACTCTCCCTGATCACCTTAAATCTAACTTGGATCTAAACTATTTTAAAAGAAAGCTCAAGTCATTTTCTAATTGAAAATTGTTTTTATTCTATAGAAGAGTATATTAACAGTAGATAGAGTACCATACATAGATTGCTAGTAGTTTTTAGTTATATTTACTTTGACGCAAGCCAATGCATGTACTTATGTTATTATGGCAATAAAGAAATTTTGACTTTGACTTTGACTTAATTTTAATTCTATATAGTAAATAATTTCTTTTTAATTTATATACATTATATATATATATATATATATATATATATATATATATATATATATATATACAGTATAAAAAATATATATATATATATATATATATATATAGAATTAAAAAGAAAAAAAAGAATTAGATTGATATTTTAATACCCTAATTATGAGTTGTTTACAAAACTCATACATTTTCTCTCAAATGGCTTGAGGTTTTTGGCACATCACTTGATACAATGGCCAGGGTGGAGAGGGTTAAGTTAGCAGCTGTTCTACTCACTTCCTCTGCTCGTACTGCAGTTCGTCCTTCTTGTTGGCCAACGTGAAAACCCGCAGCTTGCAGTCGGACCAGTTGTGTCTGGTGGAGATGATGTACGGCAGCAGCAAACGTCAGACCTGTCACATCATTGTCACGTCAGCACAACACAAAATTCATGCCTTCAAATATTATCACTTTTCATTCCAGAGACTACTAAGATATTATGTTGCAAATGTAAATGTTGAGTTTAGCTCCAGTTCATCTTCCTCTTAGTGCAGCATCTGGGAATCTTATACTGTCACAGACTTGACTCCTGGAATTCGTTTTTTAATACGATAAATTGTACTGAGGCTAAGTGGAAAAGAGAACTTTATAGTCCTAATTTCACCTCTAATAAAGTCTAAATTAATTTCAAAACTTGCTTACTCCACCGTGCTCAGGGGTGCCTAAAACATCGCAGTGCACTCAATTGTGAACCTGATGAGATGATGAGAATACCTCCACCTAGATTGCACTGTATTTGCAGTTTTTTGTCTGTTTTTCTAGGTGTCTCTGATGTCAAAGCAATGTAAAGAGTTCATTTTGAGCTTCTTCGTCACAGACTTTTTTTATCTCTTCAGAAAAAACATGACTCCAGATTCCAGGAGTCTAGCCTGTAACAGCGTAAGATTCCAGATGCTGCACTAAGAGAAAGATGAACTGGAGCTAAATTCAACATTCATATGAACACTAGTTTTATTTCTCTACAAAGTCATACGACATTTGGAGCAAATTAGACCATATTTATCCATCTGCAGTTACTTAATCAGGAAAAATCAATCTTGCAGACGAGCAAAGTTTTATAATAAACCAAAAATGGCTGCTTAACATCCTATTTGTATTCCTCATAGCTGGTTGTCACAGTATCATTTTCTAAAAAAACCTGGGTTTCAAATCCTAGCTCGGGTATGTCATTTTCACATGCAGCAAATAATAATCTGTGCTTTGCCTGAATGCAGCACAGTCTTTCGATGGTGGTGAAATGAAAGGAGAAAACATCAACCTAAGAATGGAAGACAGGAAAAACTTATTAATGTATGCCTGGAGGTACTGCCTAAGTATTTAGTCCAGAATTAGAGGTGGTGGATGAACATTGGGGAAACCCGCAAATGCATACTTAGCCTGAGATATGTGGTCAACAGTTCCAGACTAGAATTTCATATAATCTTTGGAGGAAAGAAAAAACACCCAACCATTGAATCAATTTCTTAGTTTATACATTGCATCTATTACAATAGTTTATAAAATGGACTACTTAAAAAAATATTTTTCTTAATTTTCATCTATTCACTCACCACTATTTTATTTCTTGAAAAATTTAGACAAAGAAATTGAGTATTCATTAATTTTTAAAAATCAACCACTGCAATAATTAAATATTATTTCTGTGAGACTTTTTGTATTCAAGAAAAGATTATCAGACATACGTAATGAAAACTTTCAAGAAATCGGTCTAGAAAGTTGAAAAATGTTGAAACAATGAAACTCCTCAGATGGCAAGAAGCATCTATAATATAAGGAAATTGAGTATTAAAAATACCTAAAGAATCATTAAAAACAAAATCAAGAAACAAACAAATATTTTGACAATTGATCAAACAATTGTTTTTACTAAAAATTGATCGCACTCAACCTTGAATGGCTAGATTTTGGAATGATCAAAGTACCTCATCACAACAATAATTCTAAAGAAGCTGGATCTCTAGTTGGGATTGGTGCTCCGAATTGAATTGTGGAAAATTTGTTATTTTCCAAATGTCTAGGATGGCAGCACCAGACAACATGAAAGTGACCGATCTCTCCGTAATTCTGCTACACACACTAGTTTAATACGGTCTATCTGATCAAGCAAGGTGAATACGATATGGCTCTGTCTTAGTTATTTATTTGCAACTCCGAAACTAATCGTCAGTTACCTCCGTCGTCGTACAACCACCACACATCGATGATGCCCTTCTTCTGACTCTTCTGGAACTGGATGAGGTTGTTGATGATGGGGCTTGCTCAGAGGTTGACCGTCCAGACCCCTAGGGAACAAACAATTACGAGATTCAGTGCTGCCGTAAGCCTTACGACAATAAAGATTATGTACACTCTGTATTACATAAACTAGTGTGTAACACTAGCTGGAAATGTTACTTAAATAATTGAAACCATATTTGAGTTTTTACCCCCTTTCTAGATATCTAAAAATGAGTACAAAGTTGATAGCTAGGTATGTGCAGCACCTATAATAGTTTCATTTTTGTTTTTTTTTTATAATTGAAGTTCATTTTGAATATTAGGAGCCCAATAAAAAGGATTTGAAAAAAATCTAAAACCTATTTATGAGGTAAAATATTCTTAATTTAAATTCTTGCGCATTTTGTAACAGTTTTACCAAATAGGCAGACATAATAGATCTTCTCTAATTACGAAAATCTGGTATAGCATGATTATACAAAACTTAAGGACAACTCTCTGCTGTAATAGTCATAGTCATAGTCATATTTCTTTATTAAACATATTCTTCAAGAACAGTAATAGAGTCACAATGTTAACAAATTACATAATTGATATTAATAAATAATCAATACAAGATGTCAGAGCCTCCAATCTTCCTTGTTTACTTCTGTGAATTCTTCGATGGTGTATATTGGGTGGTCCACCAGGAAGTTGTGAAGACATCTTTTCAAGGCAGCTCCCTTGAGGTTTTTCACAGCTTGTGGCAGGAGGTTCCTCAGCTTCCTACCAATGTAGGATGGTTTTTCCTCGAAAAGTGATGTCCGATGTAGAGGTAGTGTGTAATTTCCTGCATGGCGTGTGTTATGTGTATGAAGGGTTTTTCCTGTTTGTACATGCAGTTGGTCAACATGCAAAATTACTTCTTGTATGTAGAGTGCAGTAATTGTCATAATTCCCAAGGTTTTAAATGCTTGTTGGCAGCTTTGTTGGTGTTCGAGTTCCGCTAGGGTTCGGATAGCTTTTTTCTGCAGGAGTAGTACTCTGTTCAGGTTTCCTGCAGAGGATCCACCCCAAACAGCAAGTCCATACCTCACATGAGTTTCCACCAAAGCATAGTAAGCTGTTTTTTGCTGCCTCCAAGTTGCCGATACATTTTATTCGGCGTACTACATATATACCAGTGCTGATTTTTTTTGCAAACCTGGTTTTACATGCTCAGTCCACGTAAGTTTGTGGTCAATAGTTACGCCAAGGAATTTTATATGGTCTTTTCTTGATACATCAAGTGGGTTAGGGATATGGTCCTTCCTCTTGCTGAAGTTGATGTGAACTGTCTTCGATGGATTCATGGCTAGATCATTCCTTCTGCAGTAATTGAGGGCTTTACTGAGAGAGTTTTTTGTGTGGCACTTTCGTACACTCCTTCAGCAGAGTCATTCTTAATCAACAATGTTGTATCGTCTGCATACATCACACAAGTGGTATTGTGATCACGTATATAAGCTGGGAAGTCATTCACAAATAAGACAAAGAGAACTGGGCCCAAAACAGATCCTTGCGGTACTCCGCGGGGTAACAGGTAGTGGCTTGGATTGATGTGAAGTAGTTACACCATAAATGGTAGTTTGCAGCTCGACTATTTGAGATCGGCCTGTGAGGTAACTTACAAACCATTTGTTAGCTGTGTCTCTGATTCCTAATGATGTTAATTTCTTTGAGATGATGTCGTGGCCCAGGCAATCAAACGCCTTGCTGTAGTCAAGAAAGAGTGCAGATACGTATTGTTCTTTGTCTATTTGGTCAATAACATGTGTAGCGCGCACGCACACTACTATTTTAATATAGTAATTTTTAGATGGTATTTTAGTAATTACACAGTGTGTAAATTAATTGGACTAACCCAAGTCCCTTTAACCGCGTGATGTGAGGTGACTGGCCGTGCTGAGGAAATGCAAGGGTCAGCACTCGTCAGCACGGGTCGGCAGTCGAGTTGAGGGCTCGGAGGTAGGCGGAGGGATTGGCAATGTAGAGTGTGTGAAGTAAGTCTATTTTGGTGGAGTGAGATGCGAACACACCGGTACACATATAGTAGTTTGGGTGCGCCTACGAGTGTTTTAGTGCATTTTGAATATAGATTGGACTCAAACAAAGGAGAAACGTGAGTAATTATTTCAAGACCCTTCTCAACCACTATTCTAAATTTCCCTACGAGCTAGGGTGGTGGCAGCAAAACGCTATCCCTTTTATTAACCATGAGCCTCTCTGGCTAATATCGGAGGGCTTACAGTGGTGACCAGCGGTGGGATACGATAATTAAACCAGCAAATTATTTCAAAATGATTTCAAAACTTTAAAAGAACTCTAAAAGAATAAAAGAAGTGTACCACGTGGTTGAGAAAATTATTAGAACATTTCAGTTTACACTCCATTATCCCAAATAACTACTATTCTAAATTCATTTACAAATTAATTGCAATGTTATATTTCTAAATTTCGAGTAAATTCAACTTATATGAACGAAGATGGACTTGGATTAGTTCTGTGTGCTTATTACACCATGTGCAACGCCATTACACTATGAAGCGGAAGTTGGACGCCATCATCATACGTCATCATAGAACATAGAAAGGAACAAGGAGGGCATACGTCACCGGACATCCAGTGATCCAGACCGGAACTACCAACTGCCGACCACTGTCTACGCAGATGTTGTCATCTCCGTCAACGCAGTCACGATCATCCACAGCCTTTGAGATGGCAGCCCTGTCACTATTTGGTGAGCAGTGGGAACTTTGTTAAATTAAATTAAATTAAATCATTGGCGAAACCTAAGATTAGACTACGTATTATTAGTAAATAGTTGGTTAAATAATATGGTTCAAAATGCTTTGGAAATAAATGGTGAATGCAGCATTGAGGCCAGGCTTTAAGCATTAAACTTCTTTATTGACAAACAGATTCAGAATTATTTAAATAAGAGAAATTAAAAGGATAACATCCTAGTATTTTTATTTTGCCAAAGCCTCCATGTCAGGTCGTCACCTCCAGGGCATTCAGTCCATCATGTTTTCAGCGTAAATATAAAGCAGAATAACGTGTTGATTAAAATCATTTGCTTGGAAATAGGGATATGCCAATGATTCTATATTAGCTTACTGTTCAATTTGATTGATAATTCATTAATATCTGTATACAAAAAGAAACCCGTAGAAATTTTAATATAAGTGTAAAAGAGTATAATAGCAATAATTGTTGGAAAGTAACTTGTTGCTGACTTATAAAAAGGGTAAATTTTCGAATTATACTGAAAACAAAGTGATATCAGTTAATGTGATTAACTATTAGAGTATATAAGTAATAGCACATAGTATATCATATAACAAATACGATTATTTAAATATTATTGCAGCTGTATTGAGTCACATTACAGTATTGATATACTTGTATATCGAGGCATTGTTAGACTATTGATCCAATTGATAACTCAATACTACCGATTAGTGATTGGTATCATTTGGAAATCGAAAAACTTTATTGTTTGATTGACCCATTATCGAAAATTGAAAAAAAAAAAAGGGGAAAAGTTATTTTACTGAAAAAATAGGGAAACTAGTTATTCACATTGTTGCTGTCAATGTCTTTTAGGGATTTCATTTAGAGCGTTTAAGTTTAACTATTGAATATCACTGATAACCTAGAGAATTGTATAGCTACTGTATTCCAAAGAGGAAAACCAAATTTTTTTTTAAATTATTAACGATGGGCACTGTACACCTAGAAGGGAAGACCGTTGAGGTCCAAGACGCCTTTGATGCCATATCGAATAAAGTGAGGTCGCTTCAAGTAACACTAGATGAAACGTTAGCCAACGCTTCTACCTCCGCGGTGAACAAAACTGAAACATCTCCGTACCCGATGGACATGACCCTTGCAGACAGCAAGCCGTCATTTTGAGCTTGTCTCAAGTATAGCCCATTACGATGGAGAGAAAGCAGATCTAGTCGCCCCCTTTCTTTGACAACATCGAAGGAATTGGAAGAGCTCAGCAATTGGAGTGAAGCTCAAAAACTTCAAGTTTTTAAAACTTAAACTAAACAGGCAGTGCTCTACAGTTTTGCAAAGTCAGACGAAAAATGTAAAAACTCAACAACTTTAGAAGAAATAAAAGCTGCTTTTATGGAAAGATTCGGCGATAGCCTACCAGATCATTACTACTTCGAGCAATTGGCTAGCATACGACAAAACAGAGGAGAAAACTATTGAGCAGTTCTCTGACCGAGTAAAAAGGGTCAGTGATAAAACTCTAAGAGTTACAAACAACGCTGAAGCAAACCAAATTCTGAGAGAAGAGGCCGATAGAAGAGCCATGGATGCCTTTGTAAGAGGATTAAATGGTGAAATAGGACGGCAGACCAGGATCAAGTTCCCTAAAACATTCAGAGAAGCTGTAACCACGGCGATAGCTCTAAACAACTTAGAGAAAAGACCATCCGAATTTGAGGAGAAGACAAGGCGAGTTTTTGGAACGATCACCGATACTACGTGTTACACTTGTGGGAAACCAGGCCATAAAGCCAGAGAATGCCAATCCAGGCGAGTAGATATTGTATGTTATACATGTAAGAAGAAAGGTCACAAAGAGAGGGATTGTAGAAGTAAAAGTGAAACAACTACCTATTATTGTGAAAATTGCCGAAAACCTGGACACACAGCAAACAATTGTTGGGGTATGAGAAATACAGCATTAGGAAGAGGCGCAGCTAGAGGAGGAACCTTCAGGAGCAGAGGGTATCAGCATGGAGGACGTGGATCAGCTTCGAACACGTTAAAACCACAACGAGGGACCCAGGCACGCCGCTGGGAACCTCAGAAATCATTAAATCTGAACCACACGGGACTCAGACAGGCGAAGTTGAATTTCAAAGCTGTTGCCACTTTGACACAAGAAAATGTGAGTGAATTAATTGTACAAGGGTGCATAGGAGGAGTGAACGGTCTCATTGTAATCGATACAGGAGCACAAGTATCACTGATCGATAGGACAATGGCTCAGAACAAGCTAACTCCAACTGAAATCCAAATACGAGGTATCACTGGTGCTGTTATGAACGTTTACGGCACTGTAACAGAGACCTTGCAACTGGAGTTACTTGATTTAAAATGTGACTTCGTAGCAACAGATCTCCCTGAAGATTATATTGCTATCCTAGGATACGATGTTTTGAAACGAAAAAAGGCTGTGATTGATCTTGAGAATAAGTCTCTGAGTATTGGAAACAAGATAGCATGCAGTTTCCATGAAAGAGAATCCCCTGTAACTCGAAGCAGGAGAAGTGGCATTGGCATTGTTCAATGTTCCCACGAAACAAGTTCAACAAACCTTAATCCACCAAAACAAATCCTGAAGGAAGAAATACCTGACATTTTAGCGTATAGTCGCACAAACATCAACGTGCCTGCCCGTTCAGAAATGCTTATTCAAGTAAAATTAAGCAAAAACAAAAAGGATCAAATGGAACAAATGGAAGGAAAAACAGTAATTACAGAACCAGCGTTAGTAAAAGTTCATGGCATCAATGTCGCTAGAAGCCTTTCAAAAGTGAATAAAGGAATGTGTTGGACCAAAATCATAAATATCACATCTGAAAATTTAGTGATATACAAGAATACGCTGCTCTGCAAAATAGAAGAGCCACACAGTGAAGCAAATAAAGGAGCATGGAAACGAGTAAATCTAACACAAAATAGGACAGAGGAATTCAATGGAAAACTTGAAGAAAAATTAAAGCACCTCCCAACTGAAGACCAAAATAAATTAAAAAATGTTCTCCAACGCTACAAGCGTCTATTTAGCTTAGGAGGAATAGAGAATTTGGGGTGTACTTCTTTAGTTACTCACAAAATCAACACGAGCCAACATCCTCCGATCAATAAGAAACCTTACAGAGTGCCACAATCACAGAGAGGTACTCTACAAAATTTGATACAAGAACAATTAGATAAAGGTGTAATTGTACCCAGTACTTCCCCATGGTCAGCACCGGTAATCATTGTCCCCAAGAAAGCAGGCTCTGATGGTACCATCAGTTATCGTCTATGTGTAGACTATCGGGAACTCAATAAAATTACAGTTCCGGAAATATATCCCCTTCCAGATATACATGAAACTTTAGACATGTTAGGAGGCAGTCAGTACTTCTCGGCACTGGATCTGAATTCAGGTTTCTATCAGGTAAAAATGCACCCTGAAAGTCAAGAGAAGACGGCCTTCAGTACTCCTGATGGTCATTATGAATATACACGCATGCCAATGGGATTGATCAATTCCCCTTCTGTATTTCAACGATTGGTTGATACTACTCTCACAGGTCTGAAAGGAAAAGCATGTTTGCCCTACATGGATGATATCCTAATCTTCAGTTCGAGTATTGATCAGCACGCTAAAGATCTTAGTGAAGTTCTAGAGAGATTTCAAGAGGTAAATTTGAGTATCCAGTTGAAGAAATGCCAAATAGCAAAGTCTGAAATTAACTTCCTAGGCCATGTTGTATCGAGAGATGGAATCAAACCATGTCAGAATAAGATTGAAGCTGTCAAAAATTTTCCAAGACCCAAGAATGAAAAGGAACTTCGTGGATTTATAGGACTATGTAGTTACTATAGGAGGCATGTACCGAAATTTGCCGACATCGCTAAACCTCTGACAAAATTAACCAAAAAAGACCAAAAGTTTGAGTGGAACGAAGAAGCGGAAACATCATTTGAAAAATTGAAGACCATCCTTGTAACTGAACCTTTATTAGTGTATCCAAATTTCTCCAAGGAATTCGTCTTAAGCACTGATGCAAGTAATGTTGCACTTGGCGCAGTATTAGGACAAGTGATTAATGGAATAGAACACCCTATCGCCTATGCGTCAAGACAGTTAAACTCTGCTGAGCAGAATTATACAGTAACAGAAAAAGAACTTTTAGCAGTTGTATGGGCAGTAAAGTATTTCCGATGCTACCTGTACGGACGATCATTCTCCTTGTATACTGATCACAGCGCAATCAGATGGCTGCTGTCGCTAAAAGATCCTTCGAGTAGACTCACTAGATGGGCACTGAAATTGGCTGAATATGACTACAAGGTATTCCATAAACCAGGGATAAAAAATCAAAACGCTGATTGTCTGAGCAGAATTGTGTGCAAGAATACTGTGGAAAGTCTACCTATATTGGATGTGGACAGCATTAAAGAAAATCAATGTAAGGATGAAGAGTGCCAGAGATTGAAAAAATACCCTCAGTTCAAAACAAGTCCACAAGGAGTCATCTATATAAAGAGGCAGGACAGACAACTGATAGTCCGTTCCAAGACGGTTAAGAGAGAAGGTTATTCGTTTACACCATGATATCCCGACAGCAGGTCATGGAGGTATCAAGAAGACGATGTTAAGAATCCAAGAAAAGTTTTATTGGCCGAAAATGAAATTAGATGTTGTCTCCTTTATCAGAGCATGTGATCCATGCAATAAAAGAATGGATTACGGAAAAACTAAAGCACCTTTAGGTAAATTTCAAGAAAGTACAGAATTTGGATACCGGATTTCGTGTGACATTGTTGGCCCATTACCCCTAACAAGCTCCAAAAACAAATACATACTGACAGTTATAGATCATTTTACAAGGTACGGAGAGTTTATTGCATTGCCAGACCAAACTGCAGAAACAATAGCCCGAGCACTTGTGCAGAGAGTCATTACGAAGATGGGAGTACCCTGTGAATTAATTACTGATCAACCAAGGGCTCAAATTTCACATCCGAAATAATGAAAAGCATGTGTGCTCTACTAAGAATAAAGAAACTTCAAACCACCGCATATCATCCCATGAGCAATGGTAGAACAGAAAGAGTTCATAGATCCATACCCAAGATGCTAAGTCATTATGTCAACCGAAATCAAACAGACTGGGACGAGCTCCTACCAATGGTAAATATGGCTTATAACTCTCAAGTGCATGATTCAACAGGATTTTCTCCTTTTGAGCTAGTCTTTGGAAGAGAGATGAAGACTCCCTTAGAAGATGAATCTATTGATCACAGAAGAAGATGATGGTTACCCTGATTATGTCGAAGATCTTAAGATGAAGTTGAATGCCGTAAGGAATTTGTCTCAACAATGCCAAGACCATGCAAGAACCCAGCAAAAGAGACAATACGACAAGAATTCTAAGCTAAATAAATTTGAAGAGGGCCAACGAGTATACCTTCACGTGCCCCAAGTGAAAAAAGGAAAGAGTGAAGAAGTTGTCTAGACCATGGAAAGGTCCATACACAATTGTCAAGGTTATATCAGATTTGAATGTCGTACTCCGAATTAAAAGGAAGAATGTAACTGTACATGTGAATCGAGTAAAACCTGTCACCGAGTTTAAGTTGCAAGAACAAGGAAGTAGCCAAAATGATCCAAAAGCTGCTCAGGTAGCAGAAGAAGAAGAACAGGAAGAAATCATTGAAGAGACCGAAGACCATGAAGAGGCATTCAATAGAGTAGCCGGACAAAATGAAGAACAAGACAGGAAGAGAACCAAGCCCAGGAACCGCAGAAGAAGAGCGACCAGGCCCTTTTAGATCCATAAGAGATAGAAGAAAACCGTGTAGATTCAAAGACTATGAAGTTTATTAAATAATAGGAATGTATATACATATTGTTATGACAGTGAACGCGTATTGCATCGTTTATTTAGTAGTTAAAAGTAAACGCAATGTATTGAATAATTATGTATTGTTTGTTATTTGAGGATGTTATATGATACACTAAAATATTCCTCGTTAGTATGTTATGCTTCTTGTCTGATGTGTAAGTAAAAGATGTTTTAGAGTACCACGTACAAAGTAGAATGCAATAGTTACTCCGAATTGAATGGGTTGTATGCGTGAGTATGAATGTTGTATGACTGTGAAACGAATGTTGATGAATGGGTATGCAAGGTGTGTGAATAAAAGCCAAATTAAAGGATCCAAACAATTCAAATGTGTGATTGAGTACACTATAAGGAAAGAAGTTATATCTACGCAGGTTAAGATAAGAAACATAAGATCAAGCTGTACGTAATAAAATAAATTCGAATAAGTCAGGATATTCATGAAGCAAACAATTATTAGGAATCTAAATGATGATTTCAGGAATACTTGTACTCTTTGTCGAGACAGGAATGGCAGAGAATGAAATGACACAGGGAATCGTTTTCAAGAAACTTCATGACACAATTATTTCCGAGGATGAATGGAAGATTGTATTAGATTTTAATATGATAGAAATAAGAGACGAACTTGAGTCACTTAAGACATTGTGCACAGACTTAGTTTATTATACGAACACTAGTGTAAATGTGTGGGATGAGGACTTTGCTTTCGAATATAGTAGAATTAAGACCGGGATAGACCAGTATGAATCCGATGTAAGTGACTTATTTAGACTTCTACCTACAGAACGCTCCAAGCGAGGACTAGTTGATGCAGGAGGATATGCATTGAAATGGTTGTTTGGTGTGCCCACTAGCGAAGATATGGAACAAGTTAATAGTAAAGTTGAAGAGATAAAAAAGATTAGCGGATCACTGTTGAGTTCTAGAGAAAACCAAATCACCTTAATGAAAGACATGAATGAAAAGATGGTAACAAATACTAAAGCCATATCAGAGATAATGACTAAACTTACTCATTCAAATAGCATGTTAATCACTTCACTCCAAGGATTCGAACAAGAAAACATTATGCTACATCGTTCATTAACAAAACATTTAAAATCTGTCAGTCTAGCACGTCATTTAGGTCAAACCATAGATGAAGCAAAGTTAAGAATTGTTGAGTTTAGGCAAGCTTTAGAATTAGTAAACACAGGTAGAATAAGCAGCAAATTACTACCACCCCATGAGTTTTGTAAACATATTGCTTGACATAGGAAAAGTCATACCTCGTCATTTGAAACTAATTATACCAGTTAATGAAGAGGACGTATTTATGTATTACACCTTTTGCACTGCTCATGCTTTAGCCACCAAGACAGGAATTAGATTGATCGTAACTGTACCTTTAAGTTCGCAAGACAGACGTCTTGAACTTTATAAAGTAGAAGTTATTCCATTGTACCAAACAAACCTTCAACATTGGTTAAAATGGAATGTACAAGTTGATTATTTGTTGATCTCCAAAGAGAGACAGTATTATGCACCTATCGATTTTAACACACTAAGTCAGTGTAGACTAAGTCATTTTTATTTGTGTCCTAACTCTATAAATGTATTGCATCATAGCGTTAATGATTGTATATTCGCTCTATTCATGGGATCTAACCTAGTCACAGAAAAATGTTCACGAACCTTAACCATAAATGTAACTTCACCTGTATGGATCCAAAACGGCAATGATTGGATCTATAGCCTAAAGGAACCATATAAAGTCATACTTAACTGTATGAGGAGTTCTGATGGAGAAAACTCAGTTATCTCTCCACCACATCTAGGTTATTTAGAATTAACTTTAAACAAGTCTGGAATATTTAAAACAGGCTTCAAGTTGCGCTATCTTTGGTAAATATAATAAGTTATTCTCGAGGACTCAAGGAAATATAAAATATAAATTTGACATTAACCATTTGCACATCCCAAAGATTAATCTGTTGCTATCTCACGAAGAAAATCTAATCTTTAAAAACAGTAGCTTGTTATTTGAAACAATGCAAAAAGTCAAGGACAATCTTAAAGATAATCACATAGAACTAGACCTTAACAAGCTTTTTAAATGATACACATGTTTTGTACCCTAGTATCAAAGAAAGTATAGAAACCCCACTGAACTATTTCTACATTATCATAGTTTCAATGTTTATTTTGTTTCATTTTGAATAGTGTACTTTGCGTAGTTTTGTTTTGTCACAGGAAAATGCCAACCTGTGCGAGGATGTCCTCAGTTGCTGAGCGGCAAGCCCCAACCATTCGAGTAGAACATGGAACTCCGCTCGCAGAAATTATTCAGGAGTCTTCCTTTGTTCAATTCAATACACCAAGGCCCGCCTTGAAGTACGGTATTGTGAAATTCATTGTAGTGCTGAACCAGTCAGGTCAGTGTTGCAAAGACTATATTTGTTATAAATATGTGGGGGACTTGCCAAGCTCAAGAAATGTAATGTAGTTAGGAGGACGTATATCTTAAGTGATTGTCAATGTCAAGTAGAATTAAATTGTAGATTATAAGAACTTACGCAGCCTAAAATACTATTTTGTCCTTTTAAGTTGTGAAAAAAATGATGTAATGTAAAATGTTATCCTATACATTTTTTTTTTGAAGTATTGTAAATGTTTGTTATATTCTGAGAATCTAAGATGTATCACCATGAAAATTCTGTATGATCCATCTTTCCTGAAAGGGAGAGTGATGTAGCGCGCACGCACACTACTATTTTAATATAGTAATTTTTTAGATGGTATTTTAGTAATTACACAGTGTGTAAATTAACTGGACTAACCCAAGTCCCTTTAACCGCGTGATGTGAGGTGACTGGCCGTGCTGAGGAAATGCAAGGGTCAGCACTCGTCAGCACGGGTCGGCAGTCGAGTTGAGGGCTCGGAGGTAGGCGGAGGGATTGGCAATGTAGAGTGTGTGAAGTAAGTTTATTTTGGTGGAGTGAGATGCGAACACACCGGTACACATATAGTAGTTTGGGTGCGCCTACGAGTGTTTTTAGTGCATTTTGAATATAGATTGGACTCAAACAAAGGAGAAACGTGAGTAATTATTTCAAGACCCTTCTCAACCACTATTTCTAAATTTCCCTACGAGCTAGGGTGGTGGCAGCAAAACGCTATCCCTTTTATTAACCATGAGCCTCTCTGGCTAATATCGGAGGGCTTACACAACACAATTGTAAAATTGTAACAAATGCAATACAGAATTTATTATATATAATATATATATATATATATAATATATATATATATATATATATATATATATATATATATAGAGAGAGAGAGAGAGAGAGAGAGAGAGAGAGAGAGAGAGAGAGAGAGAGAGAGAGAGAGAGAGAGAGAGAGAGAGGTGTTCTTCATTTGAGCATTCATTTGGATATCTGTGATTGGCGTGGGCATTAGCGAAGCAACCTAACACAGACGAATCGCACGATACCGCTAGAATGAACTCACATATAGGACTAGAAAATCGATGTTTGTACATATCACACTCCAAGGGATTTAGCTGAGGGTTAGCTATCACTTTTACATTTGGTCATCTAGGTAATCATGAGGGCAACGAGAAAATAGCAGGATAAAATAAATTTAAAATTTATACAAACTGAGTACAGAATGTGACATTTTTGCTTGGTGACATAGTAACTCATGTTGCCTAACTACCACACACCATTATTATGTTGTGTATTATACTGATGTGTAGATATATCTGTATTACATAAATATAACTGTGAAACCTAACTTATGAAAAATGTGAATATATCATTGCATGATATCTCAGGCACGATTTTACTTGTAGACCTTAAATTATATTATGTGCAAGTCCATCTATGAAATTTGGTTGAGCGTCATTGAAGCCTCTCCTGATACAATTTCTCCTTTGCTTGCTGAGGGGCATTGTAAAACACTTTTCTGCATGAGTGTCTGTCTGTTTATATGTACGCAGGATATCTCAAGAATGAAATAAGCTACTCACTTACCATTCTGCATACAATAGCTGTGGCGTATACACCTGCCTTGTAATAAATAGCATATTACTTAGATGATTGGTTCATTATTTTCGTGTATGCCTGGTGGTCAAATGACTATGTAATGTGATTGTAAATTTTTTAACAAGACGAATCTGTTGACTGTTGCCAATAACGATTAAACATTCTTTAAGACAACTGGAAAAGTGTATTGCGGTTAAATTGAGACCGTGAATCAAGACAATTTCCACAATCCACATTAAATACGTTCTGTCCTTGAGTAAGGAGCGTCTACGACTTTCACCTCGTAGTTGGGGGACCCGCCGCTAGGAGCGCACCACAGCCACTTTCTCTCCCGATCATCTGTTCAGTTTCATGTGTCATGGCGGGTGACGTGTTACAGCTGTTCGGGATTTCGTTTTGTTTGTGTTTCTTGCTAACCGGATATGCAGGTGAGTTTCCGGTTAAGTTCTTCTTTCTATTTTAGTACACCATCAGCTTTTGCAATATTTTGGTATGAGATCCGTTTCCAGGCGGCTCGAATGCAGGATGAAAATAGAAAAGTAAATTATGTAATTTTTGAAATTGAGGTTAAGAATATAGGGCAGTTGATAACGTATCTAAGAGGTTAGTTTAAGTTGCAGTCTTAAGATTTGTTTTAAAGACTGTAAAATAGAACATTCCTACAGAAAGGAAAGTTCTTAATAAAGACAGCCTCTGTAATTTGCATTTCATAACTTTTACAATCTGAAAAAGACGTAATGGGGTTTTAATACTCGTGTATGCGGGATCCGAATAACGGTAATGCGATAACCAATCTTCGATTTAAGTTTTTAATTCTATAAGTACTTATTTATAAATCGAGGAATCGCCTTTAATATTACTATTTATACTTAATACATGGTATTACTGAGTGCCTACTGCCATCCTTACCTATGTATAAATTAATTCTTCCAACATTTTTACTGCTTACTGATGTGAAAGTGTCCTTGAATCCATGTATTAACAGGTAGATATGCATTTGAAACTGGTTATAGGTTACTGTCTTTTAATTTATTTCGTTTTATTGCGCTTTCTAAGGTAGCTCGTACTAACTAACCGCTAACAGCTTACACACATATACTGTATTATATATATATATATATATATATATATATATATATATATATATATATTATATATATATACTCTGTAATGCTTTGAGTTGGTCTACACCAACTGTAGAAGAACACGAACTACAGGATCTATAGAAGAACACGTCTTTATAGATTTTTATTGTAGGTTTCATGTCCAGATGATAATAATGCAACATTTTAGTGGGTTGAACACCAACTGTCCTGGTCCTTAAATAATTGTTTTATTAATTTTAAGCCTCCAAATCTATGTTTAACCTAAGACCCTATCAGATCGAGTGAGATAAATACAAACTTAGTCAGTATTTTCAACCAATTTTAAATCAGAGATGTAGTACGTACCTCTTGATATCGTTCGAGTCCGCGTGAGCCACCATTTAAAATAAATAGGTATAAAAAATACATGAAAAAGTGCAAGAACCTTTTTTCTTCAACTAAAGTCTTAACCTATTTATTGTATATAGAAAAATATAATGCAACGAACTTGAATGCGAAACCTTTGTCTACAATGTTTACAAAATAAATAAATGCGTATGTAAAACCATTTGAGCTCATTTATTGCCATACAAAATACCTGAATACGTCATCAGTTATTATTAAAATACCGTGTAATGTATTTGTGTTAATACTATTTATGATCTAAATCTATTGCTAAGAATTATTTTAAACGGAATATTTTTAAAAGGTGGCTACAGGAAATTAACAAGAGGTTAAGAATTAAGCCTGACAGTGAACTAAAAATAAATTGATTTCGTACACTTACAATGTAGATTTGTAGTTCAGTTTACGTGTTCGAAGTGTTGCATTTCAACCTGATTGCATAATCAGCACCTTTGTATCATGGAATCTCCTACTAGTGCAAAATTTGTCCATCAGTCACCAAAATGGTGTGGTTTAATATTAACCCGTATCAAATTCAAAATATCTGTATGGACATAAATACGCTGAAGTGGGTTTGAAAAGCACCACTATTTCTTTTAAAATATCAATACTGGCAATATAATTAGCTAATTTATAAATTTTTTGTTACCTAAATAATTTGAATTGTTGTGCTAAGAACAACAAACTATGGGGCGAGCGCCACCTTCACTAAAGTGCAATATTTCCATTTATTTTACTCGATATTTGGTTTTAGTTGTAATAACATTTAATAGAAATAATTTTTTGTGTAATAGCTGTAAGATACTTGAGTTTTTGGTTATTATAAGTGAAATGGATAGATGTAAAATCTTGATACATTTTAAACAGAGTCTTTTCTAATGTTAATATCCATGCAAAATTTGTTTATTGTATGTATAATGGTTTTAAAGAAATGGTTTTATTAAAAACAAACATATACAGATAGAACAAAAAACTTATAAAAATATAACTGGAGTTAATAATAGTTCACTATATAACCATAGAACGATCCCCTAAAATATCCACCAAATAATACACCCTTTAAATGGAACTGATTATTGTCTATAGGCTACAGGTGAAGAATTACCGTCAAAATACGGTAAGAATAATAATTTAAAAATACATGCTTTAAACACAACTCTCAATCCTTAAACTAAGACTATGTTTGGCTATATTAAATCGGCTCACACTGCAGACCTCGAACTAGAAATATTTCTCCAGATAATATCTACAAGGGACCACAATTCCGGGGGTCCAAAAAAGATATATTAAAATATTGAAAATTGTAATTTAAGGATAAACGTGCCAGGATTAGTTACAAATTGAGGCGCCAAGGTGCATCACTACAATGAAAGATTATTTGTTTTATTTCCCCCGTAGTTTTCAACCGATTTTAATTTTGAAAAGTGATTTATAAATTGCATAACCATAAAATTATATTTATATAAGCAGAAAGATTTCTTCATTAAAAATAACAATGTTATCGTACAGAATTTGTTTGAATTTTGAAATTTTTACTTTTAAAAATGAGCCATTGCCTCAAACAGCGCAGTCATGATGAGACATCTCATGTCTCACGTAGCACAATTGAGATAAAACAGGTAACATATCCGTTAATACCTGTCACTGCACGCCTATTATAGACCCGGCTATTTCATTATGTGTGTCATAATTATTTATTTTTAGCTATGGCGTTTGGAAAAACGTAGCTAATATTTACGCTACCACTACTCTCTGCGGTAAGTGTGCAAAGGTGCATATTGATAAAAAACGAAAAACCAATCAAAGTGAGTGTCTATGTTTTGTTATAGTAACGGCGTATATGACAAATAACGACTTCATGTTTTGTACAAGTAAAATATTTTAGTTTCAAATAATTTAACGTTTGATACCAAATAACTATAATGCAAAACTACAAGTTTTAAAGTTTCAGAAAAATATCTCATCAGGCTGCAAAATAACGGCCATACAAAATGTTTATACTGTGCAACCCAAAAGCAGAATTTTCAGTTATATTATATATATATATATATATATATATATATATATAATATATATATATATATCGGTACAGTGATTAGTATATATATATATATATATATATATATATATATATATATATATATATATATATATATATATACATTGAATCGCAAAAAGTACTTGCTCCGCCGGGAGTCGAACCCGGATCTCCTCAATTTATACAATTTAATGTAAATAAAAGTAGTTTGACAGGTATTTGGTCTTCCGATCATATGTTAGTTTGCTTATTTAAACGCATATATGACAGATACGGCCAAATACAAAATAATTGAATCGGAAAAAAGTAAGCGCTCTGTGGTGTAATGGTAGCACATTCACCCGGCAAGTGAGAGATCCGGGATCGACTCCCGGCGGAGCAAGTACTTTTTGCGATTCAATGTTTATTGAAATTAAATAAGGCAATTGCCATTTATACAATTTAATATATATATATATATATATATATATATATATATATATATATATATGCCAAAGTTAGTCAACAACATGGTAATGACTTGACTGTTTTCTATTGGACTGAGGATCGCTTTCTTCATACATTTTCAGGATACGGACAGGTAAATTTAGACCCTCAGCTCGAGAGTCTAGAATACATACATTGTGTGGAGGATTGCTTTTCAATAGATGTTCAGTATGAACAGGTAGATTTAGACTCTCAGTTTGAGAGTCTGGATAATAGATTGGGCTGAGGATCGCTTTTTAATACATGATAAGTATACGAACAGGTAGATTTAGACCCTCAGTCTAAGATTCTCTACAATAAAATGGGGCTGAGGATCGCTTTATAACAGATATTAAGTATGAATATGTAGATGTGTGCGTATGTGTGGGAATTGAGGTCCGGTATATGGGCAACGAGTTCTGGCAAAAAGGAATAATTTCTATATGCCAGTATTTTTAGTGCCCACTACGAAATAATAATTACGTTTATCGGAGTCAGCAAAAGTAGATTCTAGG
This sequence comes from Homalodisca vitripennis, assembly GCF_021130785.1. Taxonomy (NCBI): domain Eukaryota; kingdom Metazoa; phylum Arthropoda; class Insecta; order Hemiptera; family Cicadellidae; genus Homalodisca; species Homalodisca vitripennis. Next base: position 38,976 of record NW_025776941.1, on the reverse strand, counting down.
CAAATAAATAAACTATCATAAACAGATCTCGTTCAGCTGCCTTCACAATACTCACCATTGATACTGATTTAATCTATTTAAGGTATCTTTACAGTCACCACTAATCTACAGCTTGGTACAGATAAAGTCTCGTTAAATATACACAAGTTTTTATAACAATACGGAGTTCATCAACAAAATTAATTGTGTAAATGTTTAATACTGAAGTGATAATACAAGTAAAAAAAGAATTCTGATCGATTTTTCATAATTCAAAAATATTTATTGCCCACAAAATGACTGTCTGCAAATTTGAACTGTGAAATTTTTAAATAGAAGTTATATACTATAGTTTTGTTATTTTAATATAAAATTATATATATATATATATATATATATATATATATCAAATTAAATTATTGTTAAGTTTATAAGTCGGTGTTATAAATTTAATTAGTTTAAATATTAAATGACAAAAATGGGGGGAAACCCTTAATGTTAATATTAGTCATAACGCTGTCCGGGTAAGCCTATGCACAACGAGTGTAGGGTTCAATGTGGGTTCCGGGGCCACCCAACTATTGGTCTGGTTTTTAGTGACTGATAACGTTGGCTACTTCTCTCGTTCCGCAAAGTGGACAAGCTAATCTAAAGTCATGTAATATCATTTTTTATTTTCCCGTGGATATATAACACATTGAGCTTAAAATGGCTTCAATAATATTCACACTGTACTTTACATATAACTAGTACTGACTATATACCTTGTGTAAATAGATACGACATTCTGAGAGATTTATTCGACTACGACCATTAGTTGGTTACTACAAAGAAGTAGTTAGTCAGGATACCTCGCTTATTATTAACTGCAAGTCTGGTACTGAAGCTTTTAATTTCGAAATATCGACAACAATAAATAATGTAACTACGATAAATTATTATCAAATTTACGATATTTATAGTTGTTTATTTTTGAACTGAGGTTCATGATATGTGCACCATTCATTAATATTCGGGATATTTAGAAGAAAACCACGTGTTTATGTTCCATATTACATATGCTTTTCTATTATTTAACTAACCTACGATTGTGTTTATCTGTAAGACAATAAACTAATCACATTCTGAGATAATTCACTAATTGCAGTAACTTTACAAAACAAGCGGAGTTGTTACTTTTAGTACTACGACGCAAGAGTGCGTCTGTAGCAAAGACTTTTAAAATGGACTTTATATTCTATTTTTCCTCTATGTACGTCTACAAATGGTTTATTTTTAACAGAATAAAAGGATTTAATTCTCCTTGGAACAACTGGGTGAAATAAACAAATGTAAACAAAACATTCACCTGCCGCCAATACAGTATTGTTATTATTTCTATGTAAAGCTTCTTTGCCGTCCGAAATTCTTGTTGATTTTTGAATACACTGTGCGTGAGCATTGGACTTTCTGCCTCATGGCTTTCTCTCGGCGGCTGCTGATAACAGAACTGGAGGATATCCGGAAACTGCAATTGCCCTATTTCACCAACATCCAAGTAAACCAGTCCAACTTCTTGGTCTGGCAAGGACTCATAGTACCTCAGGAGAAGCCCTACGACAAGGGCGCCTTCCTGGTCGAGATAACCTTTGCTCCTGAGTACCCTTTCAAGCCGCCCAAGGTCATCTTCCGCACCAAGATTTACCACCCTAACGTCAGCGAGGATGGTCAGATCTGCCTACCCCTTCTACAGCCGGAGAACTGGAAGCCAGCAACGAGACTGGAACAGGTATACACTGGAACTTGAATAGAGTTAAATATTCCATAACAACAACGAGAGCGACTACTTGATATTTCACTGTAGAACAACACAATTTAAAATGCTGTGACGTGCCATAAAATTGTTGATAGCCATATTTATTATTATTATTACTTTTTTTTTTAAGGAGAAGCCGATTTCCTTTTAAGCCTTATTCTGCCCGTCCTCATGGTCCACTGGTCTGTGCGAGGATCTTATCAAACAGAATAAGGGGGAGAGTCTATTACAGTACAAGGTGGATAGTACTAGTAAAGAGTGCAAAGGTCACACAGAGGATTCGAATCTGCGATATCTCTGACTCAGACTCAAAGTCCAACGTCTTAGACCGCTGTGCCATTGGCCATGTGTCACTGTAGGCCATCTAGGAAAACTATACCAAATTTCAGTTAATTTTTTTTAATCAGATAAAAATTACCTATGTTCTACTAGAAAAGATCTGTTATTATGAAATTTTAGTAAAATTACAATGAAAATTGTGATTTCTTTCGAAAGAATGGTGAGTGAGGCAAATAGTTCAGAAATACTCATTAGCCGTATCCATTTCAATAAATTAGCCTCTAACGTTAAATACACCTACCGATTTCAGTATTGTGCTTATTTTAAAAATCTATTTAGTATTAGCTCCTAGAGGTATTTCTAGTCAATTAGTGAAAAATGTAAACGAACCTTCACTGTAGTAGAAATTGGAAAAAGTAGCTTTGCCTACAAAATTATTTTGAGACCTACCAACAATTGTTTAAATTATAACTTTTTCTCCGAAACAAAATAAGAAATGAATTATGTATGCTGAGATAAAGTCTAATAGTATCTACAAACAATTAAAAAATTAAAATGTAATTGATGGCTGAGCATTACCGAAGCCTATTACTCAAGGGTCTGGAAACATTTCACTTCTCTCTGTCCGCACGATACTTCTAAAACAAACTTACCTGTAGACTTGAGATTGTGCATTAAGCTCCATCTCTATATGTGGGATACTGAGTATCATGGTAGTACCACTTCCTGGGATTTGTCTGAGCGTTAGCGAAGCCTATTACTCAAGGGTCTGGAAACATTTCACTTCTCTCTGTCCGCACGATACTTCTAAAACAAACTTACCTGTAGACTTGAGATTGTGCATTAAGCTCCATCTCTATATGTGGGATACTGAGTATCATGGTAGTACCACTTCCTGGGATTTGTCTGAGCGTTAGCGAAGCCTATTACTCAAGGGTCTGGAAACATTTCACTTCTCTCTGTCCGCACGATACTTCTAAAACAAACTTACCTGTAGACTTGAGATTGTGCATTAAGCTCCATCTCTATATGTGGGATACTGAGTATCATGGTAGTACCACTTCCTGGGATTTGTCTGAGCGTTAGCGAAGCCTATTACTCAAGGGTCTGGAAACATTGCACTTCTCTCTGTCCGCACGATACTTCTAAAACAAACTTACCTGTAGACTTGAGATTGTGCATTAAGCTCCATCTCTATATGTGGGATACTGAGTATCATGGTAGTACCACTTCCTGGGATTTGTCTGAGCGTTAGCGAAGCCTATTACTCAAGGGTCTGGAAACATTTCACTTCTCTCTGTCCGCACGATACTTCTAAAACAAACTTACCTGTAGACTTGAGATTGTGCATTAAGCTCCATCTCTATATGTGGGATACTGAGTATCATGGTAGTACCACTTCCTGGGATTTGTCTGAGCGTTAGCGAAGCCTATTACTCAAGGGTCTGGAAACATTTCACTTCTCTCTGTCCGCACGATACTTCTAAAACAAACTTACCTGTAGACTTGAGATTGTGCATTAAGCTCCATCTCTATATGTGGGATACTGAGTATCATTATAGTACCACTTCCTGGGATTTGTCTGAGCGTTAGCGAAGCCTATTACTCAAGGGTCTGGAAACATTTCACTTCTGACTGTCCGCACGATACTTCTAAAACAAACTTACCTGTAGACTTGAGATTGTGCATTAAGCTCCATCTCTATATGTGGGATACTGAGTATCATGGTAGTACCACTTCCTGGGATTTGTCTGAGCGTTAGCGAAGCCTATTACTCAAGGGTCTGGAAACATTTCACTTCTCTCTGTCCGCACGATACTTCTAAAACAAACTTACCTGTAGACTTGAGATTGTGCATTAAGCTCCATCTCTATATGTGGGATACTGAGTATCATGGTAGTACCACTTCCTGGGATTTGTCTGAGCGTTAGCGAAGCCTATTACTCAAGGGTCTGGAAACATTTCACTTCTCTCTGTCCGCACGATACTTCTAAAACAAACTTACCTGTAGACTTGAGATTGTGCATTAAGCTCCATCTCTATATGTGGGATACTGAGTATCATGGTAGTACCACTTCCTGGGATTTGTCTGAGCGTTAGCGAAGCCTATTACTCAAGGGTCTGGAAACATTTCACTTCTCTCTGTCCGCACGATACTTCTAAAACAAACTTACCTGTAGACTTGAGATTGTGCATTAAGCTCCATCTCTATATGTGGGATACTGAGTATCATGGTAGTACCACTTCCTGGGATTTGTCTGAGCGTTAGCGAAGCCTATTACTCAAGGGTCTGGAAACATTTCACTTCTCTCTGTCCGCACGATACTTCTAAAACAAACTTACCTGTAGACTTGAGATTGTGCATTAAGCTCCATCTCTATATGTGGGATACTGAGTATCATGGTAGTACCACTTCCTGGGATTTGTCTGAGCGTTAGCGAAGCCTATTACTCAAGGGTCTGGAAACATTTCACTTCTCTCTGTCCGCACGATACTTCTAAAACAAACTTACCTGTAGACTTGAGATTGTGCATTAAGCTCCATCTCTATATGTGGGATACTGAGTATCATTATAGTACCACTTCCTGGGATTTGTCTGAGCGTTAGCGAAGCCTATTACTCAAGGGTCTGGAAACATTTCACTTCTCTCTGTCCGCACGATACTTCTAAAACAAACTTACCTGTAGACTTGAGATTGTGCATTAAGCTCCATCTCTATATGTGGGATACTGAGTATCATTATAGTACCACTTCCTGGGATTTGTCTGAGCGTTAGCGAAGCCTATTACTCAATGGGGTCTGGAAACATTGCACTTCTCTCTGTCCGCACGATACTTCTAAAACAAACTTACCTGTAGACTTGAGATTGTGCATTAAGCTCCATCTCTATATGTGGGATACTGAGTATCATGGTAGTACCACTTCCTGGGATTTGTCTGAGCGTTAGCGAAGCCTATTACTCAAGGGTCTGGAAACATTTCACTTCTCTCTGTCCGCACGATACTTCTAAAACAAACTTACCTGTAGACTTGAGATTGTGCATTAAGCTCCATCTCTATATGTGGGATACTGAGTATCATGGTAGTACCACTTCCTGGGATTTGTCTGAGCGTTAGCGAAGCCTATTACTCAAGGGTCTGGAAACATTTCACTTCTCTCTGTCCGCACGATACTTCTAAAACAAACTTACCTGTAGACTTGAGATTGTGCATTAAGCTCCATCTCTATATGTGGGATACTGAGTATCATTATAGTACCACTTCCTGGGATTTGTCTGAGCGTTAGCGAAGCCTATTACTCAAGGGTCTGGAAACATTTCACTTCTCTCTGTCCGCACGATACTTCTAAAACAAACTTACCTGTAGACTTGAGATTGTGCATTAAGCTCCATCTCTATATGTGGGATACTGAGTATCATGGTAGTACCACTTCCTGGGATTTGTCTGAGCGTTAGCGAAGCCTATTACTCAAGGGTCTGGAAACATTTCACTTCTGACTGTCCGCACGATACTTCTAAAACAAACTTACCTGTAGACTTGAGATTGTGCATTAAGCTCCATCTCTATATGTGGGATACTGAGTATCATGGTAGTACCACTTCCTGGGATTTGTCTGAGCGTTAGCGAAGCCTATTACTCAAGGGTCTGGAAACATTTCACTTCTCTCTGTCCGCACGATACTTCTAAAACAAACTTACCTGTAGACTTGAGATTGTGCATTAAGCTCCATCTCTATATGTGGGATACTGAGTATCATGGTAGTACCACTTCCTGGGATTTGTCTGAGCGTTAGCGAAGCCTATTACTCAAGGGTCTGGAAACATTTCACTTCTCTCTGTCCGCACGATACTTCTAAAACAAACTTACCTGTAGACTTGAGATTGTGCATTAAGCTCCATCTCTATATGTGGGATACTGAGTATCATGGTAGTACCACTTCCTGGGATTTGTCTGAGCGTTAGCGAAGCCTATTACTCAAGGGTCTGGAAACATTTCACTTCTGACTGTCCGCACGATACTTCTAAAACAAACTTACCTGTAGACTTGAGATTGTGCATTAAGCTCCATCTCTATATGTGGGATACTGAGTATCATGGTAGTACCACTTCCTGGGATTTGTCTGAGCGTTAGCGAAGCCTATTACTCAAGGGTCTGGAAACATTTCACTTCTCTCTGTCCGCACGATACTTCTAAAACAAACTTACCTGTAGACTTGAGATTGTGCATTAAGCTCCATCTCTATATGTGGGATACTGAGTATCATGGTAGTACCACTTCCTGGGATTTGTCTGAGCGTTAGCGAAGCCTATTACTCAAGGGTCTGGAAACATTTCACTTCTCTCTGTCCGCACGATACTTCTAAAACAAACTTACCTGTAGACTTGAGATTGTGCATTAAGCTCCATCTCTATATGTGGGATACTGAGTATCATGGTAGTACCACTTCCTGGGATTTGTCTGAGCGTTAGCGAAGCCTATTACTCAAGGGTCTGGAAACATTTCACTTCTCTCTGTCCGCACGATACTTCTAAAACAAACTTACCTGTAGACTTGAGATTGTGCATTAAGCTCCATCTCTATATGTGGGATACTGAGTATCATGGTAGTACCACTTCCTGGGATTTGTCTGAGCGTTAGCGAAGCCTATTACTCAAGGGTCTGGAAACATTTCACTTCTCTCTGTCCGCACGATACTTCTAAAACAAACTTACCTGTAGACTTGAGATTGTGCATTAAGCTCCATCTCTATATGTGGGATACTGAGTATCATGGTAGTACCACTTCCTGGGATTTGTCTGAGCGTTAGCGAAGCCTATTACTCAAGGGTCTGGAAACATTTCACTTCTGACTGTCCGCACGATACTTCTAAAACAAACTTACCTGTAGACTTGAGATTGTGCATTAAGCTCCATCTCTATATGTGGGATACTGAGTATCATGGTAGTACCACTTCCTGGGATTTGTCTGAGCGTTAGCGAAGCCTATTACTCAAGGGTCTGGAAACATTTCACTTCTCTCTGTCCGCACGATACTTCTAAAACAAACTTACCTGTAGACTTGAGATTGTGCATTAAGCTCCATCTCTATATGTGGGATACTGAGTATCATGGTAGTACCACTTCCTGGGATTTGTCTGAGCGTTAGCGAAGCCTATTACTCAAGGGTCTGGAAACATTTCACTTCTCTCTGTCCGCACGATACTTCTAAAACAAACTTACCTGTAGACTTGAGATTGTGCATTAAGCTCCATCTCTATATGTGGGATACTGAGTATCATGGTAGTACCACTTCCTGGGATTTGTCTGAGCGTTAGCGAAGCCTATTACTCAAGGGTCTGGAAACATTTCACTTCTCTCTGTCCGCACGATACTTCTAAAACAAACTTACCTGTAGACTTGAGATTGTGCATTAAGCTCCATCTCTATATGTGGGATACTGAGTATCATGGTAGTACCACTTCCTGGGATTTGTCTGAGCGTTAGCGAAGCCTATTACTCAATGGTCTGGAAACATTGCACTTCTGACTGTCCGCACGATACTTCTAAAACAAACTTACCTGTAGACTTGAGATTGTGCATTAAGCTCCATCTCTATATGTGGGATACTGAGTATCATTATAGTACCACTTCCTGGGATTTGTCTGAGCGTTAGCGAAGCCTATTACTCAAGGGTCTGGAAACATTTCACTTCTCTCTGTCCGCACGATACTTCTAAAACAAACTTACCTGTAGACTTGAGATTGTGCATTAAGCTCCATCTCTATATGTGGGATACTGAGTATCATGGTAGTACCACTTCCTGGGATTTGTCTGAGCGTTAGCGAAGCCTATTACTCAAGGGTCTGGAAACATTTCACTTCTGACTGTCCGCACGATACTTCTAAAACAAACTTACCTGTAGACTTGAGATTGTGCATTAAGCTCCATCTCTATATGTGGGATACTGAGTATCATGGTAGTACCACTTCCTGGGATTTGTCTGAGCGTTAGCGAAGCCTATTACTCAAGGGTCTGGAAACATTTCACTTCTCTCTGTCCGCACGATACTTCTAAAACAAACTTACCTGTAGACTTGAGATTGTGCATTAAGCTCCATCTCTATATGTGGGATACTGAGTATCATTATAGTACCACTTCCTGGGATTTGTCTGAGCGTTAGCGAAGCCTATTACTCAAGGGTCTGGAAACATTTCACTTCTCTCTGTCCGCACGATACTTCTAAAACAAACTTACCTGTAGACTTGAGATTGTGCATTAAGCTCCATCTCTATATGTGGGATACTGAGTATCATGGTAGTACCACTTCCTGGGATTTGTCTGAGCGTTAGCGAAGCCTATTACTCAAGGGTCTGGAAACATTTCACTTCTCTCTGTCCGCACGATACTTCTAAAACAAACTTACCTGTAGACTTGAGATTGTGCATTAAGCTCCATCTCTATATGTGGGATACTGAGTATCATTATAGTACCACTTCCTGGGATTTGTCTGAGCGTTAGCGAAGCCTATTACTCAAGGGTCTGGAAACATTTCACTTCTCTCTGTCCGCACGATACTTCTAAAACAAACTTACCTGTAGACTTGAGATTGTGCATTAAGCTCCATCTCTATATGTGGGATACTGAGTATCATTATAGTACCACTTCCTGGGATTTGTCTGAGCGTTAGCGAAGCCTATTACTCAAGGGTCTGGAAACATTTCACTTCTCTCTGTCCGCACGATACTTCTAAAACAAACTTACCTGTAGACTTGAGATTGTGCATTAAGCTCCATCTCTATATGTGGGATACTGAGTATCATTATAGTACCACTTCCTGGGATTTGTCTGAGCGTTAGCGAAGCCTATTACTCAAGGGTCTGGAAACATTTCACTTCTCTCTGTCCGCACGATACTTCTAAAACAAACTTACCTGTAGACTTGAGATTGTGCATTAAGCTCCATCTCTATATGTGGGATACTGAGTATCATTATAGTACCACTTCCTGGGATTTGTCTGAGCGTTAGCGAAGCCTATTACTCAAGGGTCTGGAAACATTTCACTTCTCTCTGTCCGCACGATACTTCTAAAACAAACTTACCTGTAGACTTGAGATTGTGCATTAAGCTCCATCTCTATATGTGGGATACTGAGTATCATTATAGTACCACTTCCTGGGATTTGTCTGAGCGTTAGCGAAGCCTATTACTCAAGGGTCTGGAAACATTTCACTTCTCTCTGTCCGCACGATACTTCTAAAACAAACTTACCTGTAGACTTGAGATTGTGCATTAAGCTCCATCTCTATATGTGGGATACTGAGTATCATTATAGTACCACTTCCTGGGATTTGTCTGTAGCGAATACTTTTACATAAGTCTTGTGGCTAGCCTTTCTTGCAAGGAGAAAGTAGGAGAATAAAAACATTTTTAAATAAACTCAGTACACTCATAAGAGATTTTAAAATTTAAAAATTTTATACAATTAGCCTAACTATCCCAACACATACAATATTTGATGAACAATAATGTGAATTTAGCAAGATATCTCCAGAACTACTTCATCTGTATACTTGAAATTTTGTTGCATAGTACACTTGCATGTACCCCTAGCTTGTAAATAGCAACATGGACAAAAATTAACTTTAGTCACATTGTAGGCTACATTATATACATTGTTACTAAAAACTATCGATGTTTAAGTTGTTGTATCGTTGATAGGTTATAGAAAGCCTTGTGGCAATGATACACAGTCCCCAGCCCGACCATCCCTTGCGTCCAGACTTAGCTGCGGAATATGTCCAGAACAAAAAGAAGTTCTTCAGAGTCGCTGAACGGTTCACAGTCGAATACGGAGAGAGCAGGCCGTGAAAATAGTGATTAAAAATGTGTTGTTCATTGCTCTTGTGCATTTACAGTGGCTCAGACAGATTGAACTATAAACTGTAGAGTTTTCTTATCGTCCAGATGAAAACATAATTTAGTTTAGTTTTTAAATGTTTAGTGTTGCAGTCGAGGTTGGATTGAAATAAATTTTATTGCACTATTCAATTGTTGTGATTTGACATCATTGTGTTATATGAGCATTTAAAATGAACAGGACCGATGTTTTGAGAACATGTTTGGTATTCATTTAAGAACAAGGATATTATGAAAACTGAATAACCCCACTATAACAATGATGATAGAAGATTAAATAAATAAACAATCAATACAAATGTCAAAATACAAAATATAAAACAGTCAGGAAAAAAATCTTCTACACTATGGTAAAACGCATGCCACCTATTGAATGTACCATTTTTTGATCCAACACAATAATTATCAAGTAAGTCATACCGTTTAGATAAACTAAGATAATGATCAATTACGGTAACTCATTACCCCCCCCCCATCCAACAGGATACTCCAGAAAGATGTTGACGACCTGCTAGGTCCACTAGTTCCAGACCATAGCACCCAAAGTGTCCAATACGTATCAAAAATATTTCAATGAAACATAGATAATGTTCCACTTATGTTTCAAAACTTGTTGGTTTCAGTTTTAGATGTTTGCTTAAAAACAGTAAACTTCATATATTAAATGATCTTCTGAACGCAACAATAACACGTTATAATTCGTATTCTATATGCATTTGTTCTTTTAACTGCAACAATTCAATCAATACAGTTGTATATACAGGGTGCAAAAATGTCCCCCATGGGCTTGATAATTCCCGAATGATTACAGGTAAAGCAATAAAATTTGGTACATATTTACTGCACATATTAATCTACTTTTTGAAGTAGCTACCAATTTTGTCATGTCCGGGGGTGGTTCACAAGAAACCAGAAGAAAATCTTAAATGAGAGCATAGGTTGAGTAGTACATCAAATAAAAGGCCTTTGTTAGTACAATGCCGTAAATCCGACCTCAAAATGTTCACTCTAAAAATTATGCTGGTTTGCAGTTTGAAACATTTGCAATATAGATCCTGTTTCAAATGGTTTAATATTCTTGTCTTGACTCCATTATATCATTATGATCATTATAAAGGGGTTGTTTATAGTAGAGATTGGTACCAGTTATTATAGTAGAAAGTTCTTATTTGTAGGTTTGGCTATGAACTTTACTCGATTTACATCTTACATTACACTTTTAAACGATGTACAACTAGAGTTAGCTATACTTACGTTAAACCTTTTTTGTTTTACTCCTTTGTAGACCATCCTCCATTGGATATCAAGAGTCACTAACTACCTTAAAATCAATTTCTTAGGTTCAAGTTTTATTTCTTTATCTGTAATCGTTCAGGAATTATCTTTTATTAAACTCTGTATAAAACATACTGAAAACAAAAACATAGTATTAAAGTTTTATATTATTTATGTATCGTTTGCCAAAATATCTCAGGTTTCTTGGTCATTTTGTTTAAAATTTATCTGTATTGTCTAACAAGTAAATAATATCAGTCTAATGACATTGTCCAATATAGGTTGTCCCTTAATTCTCTGGACAAGGGTGTATCACACTATTTCTCAAACCAAGACAAATCGAACGCATTTCACCATATTAACATGGCTCTCCAGTGCTTAGTTTCCCACCTGTATTTATATAATCTTATGAGTTAATGCATTAAATCCTACCGAATTTGGGTTATATGTCTATGGTAACGAGGTCATTAACTACAAAATATAATATATTATCTTAAATAATTTCCAAATGAAGCCATTGAAACTGTTAAACTCCGAATATATTGAAACCCTGTAATTTTATCAAAGAATTTAAAGTTTTTTTTGTGGATTTTATAATAAATACACATACAAAATTATTTGTAATCAAATAACAAATAACTGACTTAGAGCAGATTCGCTGTGACAAAAAATGGCCCACATTTGAGGTTCTAAGCGAATAGCTAACAATACAAAAATCAATAAACGACAGCTCCAGAATATCTTATGCCTAGAGAGATGGGAAACTAAGCTCCAAAGACACATGTTTATATGGTGAACTGCGTTTTTGTCTTGACTTGATACCTTTGTCCAAAGAGTTGCAGGACATATGATTGATTATTACTACTACATTACTAACACCTTTCATGTTATATAGCCAGAACCTATGTTATTAATATTAGCATATTTATATAAATATTTTATTGATTTATAAAAATTTATTTATAATATAAATATTATATGTGTAACTTTTACAGCAACAATTAAGTTATATTTCAATTTCCCGTTTATTTCTTGTCTAATTACTTGTATTGTATTTTTTTGTGATTTTGGAAATTAAAACTAAAAAGGCTAGGAATTGAATGACGTAAAAACGATTCCAAGTGGAAAATTTTCATTACTTGAATTACTAAAGAAAATTACAAAAGAATCGATCTAAGCTTGTATAGAAAGCTTAACTTCGCTCAAACGAACGCGCATACGCGCGCACTCACAACAATGTGTAAAATAGTGAAAATTCAACATTAATAAATGCTTATTACAGTTTATGTCAAACAAAAAGTAACAGTTGACCATACAAATATTAAAAAGAACACGAGTTAATATAACTGTTTAAACATATCATCTATAAAGGCTAAAAATAGAATAAATTAATTATATTTATAATAAATAATAAAATCAATTAAATTAGTTCATACCATTGAAACTTTAAACTAATCCATTTCAGTGACAACATGACTGCAGTACGCTCTCTAGTGTTTAATTACTGGTATGATTATTCTTGTTTAACCGTGTATTGATTTATAAACAAATATAAATAAAACTTAAACAAAAGAATTTCAATCTAAAAACTAACGAAACAGTTTTTAAATTAACTTAACTTACGCTATAAAATAAATAACTGGACTAACATATGTCCCCATCACAACACCATAGCCTAAGTTCTCGAAATTTAAATTTCTGCTTTACTGCTGCTAGTCCTCTGCTTTCTGGAATCAAAACATTCAAGCATGTTTAGAAGTCATCATATGTATGATATAAGGGTAATTTGAAAAGTATTGAATAAGCTTTGTGTATCACAGAAACAGGTAGTTTAATCAAAAGAAAAATAATTTTCAGTTGCTCGATAATATTTGGTCAGAACTGCATAACACGTAATCAATAATGGCAAATCTCTGGAACGGTGCCCCTCGAAGAACAACAGTTACTAATTACATTTTTAGTTACAAAGTGAATAAAAAGCAATAAAATCCATAAACAAATTGTATAAATGTACATGAATAATTATTATAACGTATTGGATGACCTCGTATAATGCTCCTTCCATTTGCCATTGGAAACTTGTAAGAACACCTTGCACATGCAAAGTAACTATAAATTAGCAAACACATTCTATTTAGAATATATGTTATGAAAATTAATAAAACTGACGAAGTACTCTGTATTATTGGATTTATTAAATATACTGATCTTGTGAATTTAGTAATAGGTGTAAGAAGTAACGGCTGGCCTGTAGGAATCCATTCAACATCGTCACATACTTCTATATCTAAGAAGTAGCAAAGTAAAATACACGTACAATCTAGATAAAGGTTGTCTACATAATTTTCCAGAGATTCACCTATTATTTACCTAATTTCGAATATGGAAATACCACTGTGTATTCGATAGACTTGAAATGATCGAAAAAACCATGTATTTTTAAGTCGGCGAAAATTTAAATTAGTATCCCGTACAAAATCAATTCCAGCTAACGCATTTAAGAAGACGCGTTCTTTTCCTTACATGAAAATGGGTTCTAGGGAAAATGGTTGGTGTGTTAGTATCTCTAAGGCCGAGAACTAGAGGTCCTTTACCTGAGGCAACCACAAAATACGCTGAGATATCTGCCTCAACATCTTCGGTCACAATTCTTGGTTAGCATTTTCATTTTTGACCAAAGGACCGATTCAATCGTAGATTTTCAACCAATCTTGTTAATATCTTAAACCTAAAAGATTAATATAATAGAATATAAAATATTAAAATGTAAAATAGGAAAGACTCCTTTTACGAAGGTGGTTTCAGGTCGAGTTCCATGTAGAGTCAGACGGATGAAGACTGGTGCTTGTCAAAATTACTTTCAGTTGGTGGCATCTCTTTCAGGATATACAAAGCAGTTTCCATCCACATTTAAGCATTGTTTTAGAGATGATTTCCAGCTAATTCCGTGGAATTATAAAGACGTTCACCATCCCTACATGAAACTTGACTTCATGAATACACTTCTAAATTCACCACACAAAAAAAATAATCTGCAAGACAAAAGTGTGCACCAAAATCTTATTCATATGGTAATTGTCCAAGAAAATATGTGCTGACAGTATGTCGATAGGTGTAGAACGATTACAAGCCTCTATATGTCTCAACTCGACTAAAAGGGCCGCGAGGAAAACTTCCACGGTTTGTTCACAAACCCTTTTCCATCACAAAACTAAAACAAACAGATCATTTCGCTGGAATTATGGCCGAAAATATTAAAAGATAGAATTTCAACACAGTCCATATCCTTCATGCATTTAAGATATGGTTCACTCCGATAACTTAGAATACGTGAAAAATTTTGATAGACAAGAAGGAAAGATACATTTGTCATTTAGTGGTTATCATCTCAACTTAGAGCTAATCACCGTTAAAATCCACTTTCTTGAAAAATTGCTGTTAGTTCCCGCAAAAGATACCAATTACTAAAAATAGCTTCGATCGCCACCAGTGCTGCCACCTTTATCATTGGACACGGATTGGTCAAACCCCTCTTATTGTATCCTCATCTCCAAAGTACAAACTATTGGATCATTCAATACTCCAACATCTGTAGCTTAGATTGCCGTTCATGCTGATCTTTTGTGTTGGTATCTTGGAGAGGTTATACTTATACACCTAGCGAGTGATATAAGTACAATATTATAATAAATGTACACAATTGGTAAGCAATAAAATACGGGAAAAGAGAGTGCATTTTGTTTCCTGCCTAATTCGTGACCTACTGTAGTTACATTATATTTCAATTAGTTATTGCATCTTTTTAACAATAGCCTGATATGGTTAATAAATGTTCATATTCTCGGATCTGATATGGTGATGGTAGGTCTGTCTAAGTTTAAACTTTCAGTGTGAAAATACGTTTAGGAGCCCCAGACAGTTAGTATGAACTGAGTTGCAGTCACTAAAGAACCGTACCCATTCTTACTAATACAAACAACAGCAAAAAACCGAACCAATAACGTAATAGGATGGGACGACGGGATTCCTTTCTGTGAGAAATGTCACGCGTTTTTACGGACCCAAAGAAGCTAATTGAATGCACACTTACGGCATATTAGTGACAAACGGGAATTTCACTGTCCGTTAACCCGCAAATTCTCGTCCTTGTGGGGCAAGAGAGGATTCACTCCGTCCACTTTTTGTCTCCATCAACTGAGCAAGCCTGAAGCAACTGTGGGGAAACGTCGCATCCACGGTTACATCACGGTCTGCTGCCTCAACAGACTCTGTGGTGATTCAGCACTGTCCGTATTGCTTCTGAAGTAGTTCAGCTGTGTCGACTCAGCAGTAATTTGCTGCTTTACTGCGTCCACCTTACAAAACAGCAGACTTGTCGTGCAATGCGATCATCGACTTGAACACCGATGAGGTGATCTGTGCCTGTATATTTATGTAATAACAATACACCTTTGTGCGGTTTTTCTTAGAAAAAACTACTTCAGAGAATCCTTTTGTTCGTTAAATAGAGTCGTTAGTTTCCAATTCTTGCCTTACCTGAGCTGTTCGGTTACGGTGAAGAAACCAAACACAACTTTAAAAACCTAGTTTTCGGGCATGTTAAATTTGTATCAAGTAGTTTTACTGTGTTTGACATACAATGTTTATTGTTTAATTTACATTTAGAAACTAAATTATTATTACAAAATCTATATTTCAAGCTTAACTATTTGATATTGTGAAATTAATTATCTTATTTTAATTTGCTATTAATTTTGTGTTGTAAAATTTAAATAATTTCTTAAGCACTTCCTCCCAGATCGAACCTCTGGAGGTCCGGACAGGCGTCCTGAGGTGCGTAGCGGACCTCTTGTCAGCCGTGACCTGGGGTGAGGTGGGAAGTGGAGGGGGGCTCCACTTCTTTCGACAATTTATGCAACACAAATTCATGTTTTAATTTTGTCCAGAGTGTATTTTAATTTCTTTTAAGTAGTAGTAGATAAATTCAGCTAAAATAGATCCTTGATACGTCCTTGAACGTCTTGGTGCAACCGACTGGAATCCTTGTAAGTAATCCAATTATTGGATCCTTTGAGTTAATCCGGGACCTCAGAACCAATTATAATGGTCCAAACAATTAGTTATTTTCCTGATTACAAACGACCATTACCAATGATGCATTCTTTAAATACGCCATTTTTGTTTGAGAGAGATCCATTTAAAATGTCATATTTCCTAATAGTTCAGGAGCCTAGAGCCAATTTGCATTGCATAAACAAATGAAACGTCTCATTTAAAAGAAATGGATATCAGCAGCGATATTTTTGGTGGGGGTTGAAATGTGAAGGTATTAAAAGAGTAAAAAATATCATTATGTTTTTAGAATATATATTTTTAGCCTAACGCACTTAAAATAAACCATGAGACACACAAATAAGTTAAATTGCCGTCAGCCAACACGACTGACGACAATTACCGACTGTAGATACCGAGTGTTGCTGATTTTAAGTCCTCTTATCTCGTTTCATGACGAGTATTTGTAATTAAGTCATGTTGAAAAATTAAATTTGAAACAATTTAATTTGATATCCTTAGACCCTTTCTATACTTCCCATTTGGCCCCTGTTAACAATGCGAGTGACTAACGATTGAATTAACGAAAGATTTTGTGATGTGCTTACAAAATGTAAATGGGCTCTAGGCTCCTAGTCTAAAACGGTTTTGTGTATCAGAGGAAATAAAGACATGTGCAGAAATTGTGCACCTAATGGGGCAGTGAGAATGCCAATTCACCTGAATTACACTATCTTTTCAAATAAATTAAGATTTAAGATTTAGTTCCATTTTTTTATAAATGGTATAATGATGTTGAACGGTAAGAGTATTGATATTATTTTAGCACTGGTATGTTTTCTTTTTAGCATGTTAAAAATGGAACTTCTAAACAGGCTTAGCCTTCTGAGGCTCTATATTTTCTCGCTGTCACTATAATTTAAATGTCCTGTATTTTATTTGAAAAAGGTAATATTTTTTGTTTAAATTATACTGCCTAATGGTACTAAGTATTATTTTATTTTAATTTCCGTAAGTAATCATTATTTTTGTATCAATAAGTTTTATATATCATGTTTCCTTCTGTTCGTTTAAAACATTATTTCTGTTTAAGACAAAATAAATATTCTTATTCTTATTTTTTTTTATTTTGTAATCTAATTGTCTCTGATGTCGAAACGATGTAAATTGTTCGTTATGAGCTTCTTCGTCGCCGAATTTTTTATCTGTTATGACAAACATGACTACAGATTCCGGGAGTCAAGTCTGTGACAGCGTCAGATTCCGCACGCTGCACTAAGAGGAAGATGATTTGAAACAAAATTTAACATGTATAAGAAAATAAATCCACTCATTCAGAAGGTGGTTGATAATTGCTATTAAATACGTTTATGAAGAGTTATGCAACTTATTAGTTGTGCCTGATACGTTTTTTATCTGAGTGTTAAATTTTTATTATTTGAATAATCTTCGTGTTTTAGGTTGGGAAAATGTTAATATTATTGTAATCAAAAGATTTACAGGCGGAATGTAATGTTTTTACTTAAAATCTATATTTTGCAAATGAAAGTAGATTTTTACTATTCATGAATGACCTCATGGAAAGTTTGCTCTTATCATACAAACTGTATAATGGTTTTTAAGTTATAATTATTATATAATAATAATAACGATAAATACTTGGACTCAACTTTGTTTTGGCTGGTAGAGAAAAAAGATTAGTTCCTATAGCAATTCGAACATCACACTTTATATTTAGAATATACTGGAATAACCAAACAAGATTCAGTTTGAAAATTACAACTGAACATAAAAATTTCGTGTGTAAGATATTGTTCTTCTCCCAGTCAGATTATCCAGAAGATGGCATGTATTATGCTGTACATTTGCATAATTTATGCGCAACCGAATCATGACCCAACAGCGGGGAAAATTACAATAACTGTCGTAGATTGCACTGCCCGAAGTGGGCCACCGAACAACGCATAGCGCCTGGGCGCCCCTGCACAAAGCGTGATTAATAGTACTCCCTGAGGCCGAGCGCTCAAACCTCGGCGAAGCGTTCGAGTCACACATCGGTCCTTACCTCTTATTGTTTAGCAGAATGGATTAAACAATGGTAGCATTCCAATGTGCGACCGTGGGAGGTGAGAGGTGGCGATCTGACGATAGAATCGACTAATATTCAAGTTACAAATTCATTTTTTAGCGAAACAATGAAGCATTTACTTTTTTGTTCAACATTTCAATGCAAGAGCGTCATGAAATGTAATGCTTATTGCAATGCAGTTTACACATTGATATCTGAGAATCTATGGCATATAGATGTTTGTTAAGAACAAGCCGAAGTCATCGTTTCCTCCTTCCCCCCCCCCACCACTGATGAGCACCCACTGATAAGAAATCAGGGTATTTTATGCAGAGGATTTGGGAGGAGCGTGTTTTAAACTATTTAAAAAATTGCTGAAAATCCTTACTTATGTATTTACAATACACCACTTCATATACAAGTTACATTACAGGCTGGTGGTTGAATGTAACGTTTTTATACCAATAGAGTTGTGAAATGTTATATTTAATGTGCTACCACCTTTAAATGAGTTTTAAGATACTTTAATAATCGTATAGGTTAATTTATAATATACGTAGTAGCGCTGCGGTGTTCTTAAATGTTTTTCATATTAACATTCACATTCAAATATTTAGAATCCCATCATCGTGAATCTTTACAAGATGTAAGTAGTCAGTTAAAACGCGGGAATGGTTGTTGGACGTTTTTAAATAACCTAAGACCGCACGCGATCACGTGATAGTGTTAATAATAGGGTGAGCGTTAGCAAAGCACAACGCTCCAGGGTTGGGGAAATTTCATTTCTGTCTGTCTGTCCGCTCGATATCAAGAAACCGAACCTATACGCTTGAAACTATTCTTAAAGCTTCATTTCCATACAAGAAACACTGGGTCATATGATAAGTCTTACATGACGAACTACATGACGGTAACTCGATATTAGCAGAATAAATAAATTTGTAAACAAATTCGCTCATAAGAGTATTAACACATGTAGCTTAACTATCCCAACATGTACAATATCATTTTATAGTGACTAGGTGTGTAGACTTTTGTTTCTTAAACACTGATATGAGCCCAATTTAATTAACAAAATGTGAGTATATCATGTAGCAAGATATATCGAGATGAGCATATTTGAATCTTATCACTAAGGAGGCTGACACGATTTCTGTTTTGTTTGCTGGGTATGTAAAACTACCTTTTCCGTCTGGTTCTTTGTCATTCTCTCAACTTGAAATTTGTCGTTGAACCTCAGCGAAGCCGGTTAAGCAGCACGTGGTGTCGCGTACTCCTACCTTGAATGTAGGGAATTACTTCAAATGTAGATATCAAAATTAGTCAAGTACTTTAGTGGTTTTCAAATCCACGTTATAAGTGAGAGATTACGTGGATCTCGGATAACAGTAGTTGATGACACCGCTCCTGGCGGGACGTACCGCAAGCAATAAGCGGTACGCGATAACCGCAGGAGTCAAGGTGATCAGGAAGCAATGTCGTGATAATTGCTCGTACGTAGGGTTTTATGAGCTATTATAAATTCCCATTCATTCCATCGTTCCAGACCACAACACTTGAGAGTTTATCTACCTTTGTAGCTGTTCCTTTTAACCATAGTTTCGACAGTTGCGACGTTCGTTTAACCTATTGCTTTTGATGATGCAAATGGCGACGGATGCGGTTAACTGCATGATGTAGTGTATAAGCCCAGATCCTACATAAGCACTTAAAATTGGGTTTCTTGAAATTGATAGAGGAAAATCTCCTAAGAAGAGATAGATTGCTGTTGAATTAGTCAGAAATCAATCAAAATTAGTGCGCGTGAAGATTAATTTGCTTTTTTGGAAAAATTCTCTAGACCTTAAGAAGGTTGTGTGCTTGTACAGAGTGTTTTCAAAAGGGTGTCACAAACCTCAAGAGCTGATAGTACTCATCATTTTAAACAATAATTGTCATATAAACATAGATCTAGAATGTCTCGTTTACCCACTAGCCACCATTTTGTTTTTTTATAAGACAATTTTTATCTCTAAAACTAGTTAACTTAAACAAACCAAATTTTCCACATAGGTGTGAATACATAAAAAGAAAAGGAAAAATTGTTTTTTTATTTTAAAAAATTGGCGTTAGTAGAATTTTTTAGTCAAATAAAGAAAAATTACTACATTACGTTAGAACAGGTTACGTAGGAAGAAGCACAGTTACAATTTTAATGAAATCAAATAGTTGGCGTCTATTAATTTTTGTAGAAGTGATGTAATATAACTGATGCCTATACTGACAAAATGGTTGCTGCTCCCAGCTTGTGCAGCCTACCTTTAAAGTGGTTGTGCTTGCTTATGCCTCGACGGATTTTGTTGAAACAAGTACCGTTGGAAGTTTAACAAAATTATTCTAATAGTTCATGTGTAATAACTTTTTATAGCTGATGTTATGTCTTATTTGACATTAAAAATTTCAATTGCGCCATTTTTTAATATGAAAAAAGCAACACAATTTATTTTCTGTTACTTTCTTTTATCTATTCAAAGCTATGTGCCAAATTTGGTTTCTTTAGCCTAACTAGTTTGAGCGAAAATATAACAAACACAATACAACAATAAATACAAAATAGCGGTTAAACGAGACGTTTCTCGACCTATGTTTCTATGACTTTTTTGTTTGAAATTATGATTACTATCAGCCGTAGAAGTTTATGACACCCTTTTGTGATCACCCTCTGTAGTGTATTTATATATATACCATTTGGAATACTAGATTAATAAGTTATACTAAGAACATATATAATTTATCATAACTTTATATGTTTTGAAAAATTCATTTTTCGCAAAAAAAGGCTCCGTGCATTCTTTTTTGTAGTTGTGGAATATTTCCAAACTCTAGCAACACTTCTATTCATACGGTTTTCAAAACGCACTTCGTCATTTTACCGCGACTTTCTAGCGTTCACAGTAGAGATCTCTTCTTGCACGTGGGAGCACCTCTCACCACTGAAACAGCTTAAAATTTGGTGACTCCGTAATATAAAACAAATTCTGCAGAGTGGGTCTACAGAATTATGTTCCATTTTCCATTTTCTTATGTAATCACCATGTGAGGAATTTCTTAACTAGTACAACAAACAACAAACAACAATGATGAAACAAACATAGATACATAGGTGAAATATCACTTCCGTGGGGTTGAAAGTGAAATAAAATATAGCCCTCTTCAATAACTTAATCTTTACATATTTAATTAATCTGATAATTATAATTGAGGATCAAACAATCCAACCGTTTTCTCAAAACAAAACAAAAAACAAATTGAGATATTGATACTGGTATGCAACCTAAGCTGAAGCTTCATACCTAATGCAAATATAAATTTCAAACAAAACGTGTATTTTATATTATAAAGCAATGTAAAAGATTTATGATGCAATAAAAATGTTTTTTTATTCAAAGGAACCGTTCAGCCAAACAGTGATTTCTCCTGAAAGCCAGTCATGGCCGTCCTTATCCTATCTGCATACACGTAATCTGGTATGGTAATATTTTCTATCAGATTATGGTAATGTCTTATTGTAATGATAATGATGTAATTATAAAGTATTGAATATTTTCTAAGTTCTCACGACGTATTTGTGGTTATTGTCGATATATATATATATATATATTAATGTAATGAAAATAACTAAAACCCTTTAAATTAAAACTTTTTATTACGTACACGTGTTTCGGTTTTTAACCATCTTAACAAGAGAGGTTAATGTACACTGAAGATGGTTAAAAACCGAAACACGTGTATGTAATAAAAAGTTTTAATTTAAAGGGTTTTAGGTATTTTCATTACATTATATAAATAGATAACCCTATAAGTGGAGTTAATAACATAATATATATATATATATATATATATATATATATATATATATCGTGGAGTTTCTCAAGTAGTATCAAACTAGGCTCCCAGGCACCGCTCCGATCAGTGACAATCGATTAAAATTTCAAAACTTCCTCCTAACCTACCGAAATTAGATACTTTGACGAAAAAAGTATATTGAAGCAAAATAAAAAAGTAAAGTGTATTGTGTATGTAATAAGTGCTTCCAGTGATCATAACTTTGATTTTTAAATTTGAAAATTATTTAAAAATTAATTAATATCAATGACAACATTGCATGTAATACATTTTCTGTGTGTTTTTTTTTAAGTAATCACTGGAACCCCTAGAAAGTGGTTTAACGAGTAAAATGACAAAACCGTCCTACGAATCCGATTAGAAATAAGGTCAGGACGACGTTTTGAAATTAAAATTGGACATATGGGTCTAACTAAACTCACGATCCTCGAGGGGTACTGCGCTCTCTTAAGTTCAATGTGGTGAAGTGTTACTTGGTTATGTTATAATAGTCAGAGACAACTACCATAATTAGCTCCTTTATAAAATAACATATTTATTGTAGCCCAATTTTGTTTATTTCATCATATTCCGATCAAAACGTGCTTTATCCATTTATAATTTGTCCTATATGCTTCAGTTGTGTCCTAATCGAACCGTTAACTAACTCAAAGATTTTAAACGTGTAGCTGAATCCGAGCAACCGGACCACCGTGTACACAGTAAATGTACAAAATCACGCCTACGGCATTTGCAAGCGTCACATGTCCTTCCTCGACTAAAATTAATTTTGCCATTTCGTTCCTGTCGTGTGTAATTTCAGCAGACCCTCGGGGACAAGTGCGACTGTGGCTAATCGCCGCTTAATGACTTCAGCATTCCCAGTTCAGGACAGCATGAATGTATAAAAACCTAATTAGAAAATTACCTCTTCGGATAGTGGTTCGTCGTAATTGCTCATCGTACACTTATTTTTATAAGTCTCTAATCTGTCGTAAAGCAGTTGAGTTGGAGAACGAAACCTGGCAGGTAGTCTTCTAGCCTAGTGTCGGGAACGCCCTTCGTGGCTTTTGTTGAGGAAGTCTTTTACTGTCAAGTTGCTGAAGAAGCCTGTCCTTGAACGAACTCTTCCTCGATCTTTGTTTAGCCTCACGCTCCATCTTTCCAGCTCCGGTTCAGTGAATCTAATTTATCCGAATGAAGAAATCTAACTAAGAGGACACCTTTTGCAAATATTGTCACAATGAGCTTTACCGTAGCGTGGGGGCAAGGTTTCTAACGTCTGACCGAGTGGTCACGGGTTCGATTACTGTCGAGGTCAATACGAACTAGTAAGTGGGGTCGGTTCATTTTCCCGGCCAACTTGCAACTGGTCCAATGTAATGTGCGTTTAATAAAAATCACATTAGTGTAGAAATAACCGTCTTTACTGTGTTAGGGTTCTTGTCACATCCGTGTTAGCATGTCGAAGTTTTGCATGAAGCTTCATTTATAAATAAGCAATAGTATATAAGCTATTCCATGGACTTTGGCTGAGTATTGGTGAACAGTTTCTATTATGGTTTAAGGGTAGCTATTCCATGGAATTTGGCTGAGTATTGGTGAACAGTTCTACGATGGTTTAAGGTTAGCTATTCCATGGAATTTGGCTGAGTATTGGTGAACAGTTCTAAGATGGTTTTAAGGGTAGCTATTCCATGGAATTTGGCTGAGTATTGGTGAACAGTTCTAAGATGGTTTAAGGGTAGCTATTCCATGGAATTTGGCTGAGTATTGGTGAACAGTTCTACGATGGTTTAAGGGTAGCTATTCCATGGAATTTGGCTGAGTATTGGTGAACAGTTCTACGATGGTTTAAGGGTAACTATGATGACAACGGGGAAATCTATGAATAAATAAATATTTTGTAAATGCACTGATTTCCAGTAATGTCATATTTTAACAAGTCACATAGTATAACTGTCACGTAATTACATTAATTTGATCATTGGCCATAAGGATTTCGTTGCGTTTGTTGGAGACTTCAATAAACCCTTATTGGTACACAAGATATAGATCGATGATGGTGCATTTCTCTTCATGGTATTTGGCTGAGCTTTAGGAAAGCATATAATTATGTAACTCAGAGTGATATCTCAAGAACAAATTGAGCTATAAACTTCAAATTTGGTATATTATGCTTAGCTTTCACGGAGGTTACTAACATTTCCTTTCTGTCTGTCTATCTACCTGTTTCCCACTGGATATCTCTAGAAAAATTAGCTATGGACTTAAAATGTTGCATGTAACCGTATGTCTACATAGGCTGAGCTTTTACGTGGCTTAACTATTCTAAAAATATCTCGAGAACGTTCTAATATGTAGACTTTAAAGTTTGCATGAAATTTCATTTGTAAGTAGACAAGAGAGAGTTCGATGATAGTGTATGTCTACTCCTGGGGTTTGGCTGAGTGTCATTGAAGCCTATCACTCTCTAGGGTGGCAACATCTATCATCTGTCTACCTGTGAGCTGTAAAAATGTTCTCTACCATTATCTGTCCGCAGGACATATTAAAAAATGAAATTAGCCATACTTTAATATTTTGCATGCAACTTCATTCAGAAAAACCTGTTATATGATAAGTGGTCTGGCGTACTCCTTTCTTGTAATAAATTTCATTCATAACAGATACATTTTAATATGAACTTTCAACTTGATTGAACATTTTCGGGACACTTGCCGTTTCCACAAGCAGCTTCATTTGGCATATTTATATAAAATTTTGAACGAGCCTGGTTTTTAGCTCTGGGAGTCATGTTCCGTGAAATGATGTAAACATTTTCGATAAGAACCATCATGAGAACAATATTATTAATAGGTTGATTTTGTATATAAAATTTACCTAATATTTAAATTTGTTTTGTATAACCAGTAAAAAGTTTTCCACCCCCGCCCCTGGGCTATCCACTTTGTCTCCCCCTCCCCCTCTCAACAATTAGGCTTACCTTGGTACCGTGATGGGTCGACGCGACGTCGGTGGCAGCGGGGCAACTTCAAACGGTACCTTCAAGTCTTAGACGCTCAGAACTATCAGCTCACTACTTGCGGGTGAAATGAAATATATTAAGTGAATGATTGTCTAGACAATTCCAATTTTCAAATTGTTATGTTTACAAATTTATTTCCAGTAATTTTTTCACGTATTGTAACTTTTGGAATAATTTATTTTTTTTACTTTTTCACCAAAATTGAGGCCCCCTCCCGCCCTGGACTATAGCCCATTCAGCCCATATGTAAATCCCACTCTGACCTTTAACATACTAAAGCCACACCAATTTAGAAAACCAGCAAATCATAGCTAGGTCGAGAGTGTATCGGCCCGTATTAATGAATACCTGTAATTTGTTTACAGATTATCATGTATCTGATTACCTCTATCTATAAAGTCTTACACTAATTCAAGGGTTTCGCTGTATTACTTTCACAAAAGAACAAAATTAAGGTCGCAAACAAACAAGATGCAATTACCCGACAATCTCGCTAACCTGATGGTGATTGTGGGTCGACGAAAGTGCTCGTGTACATGACCCAGAGATAGCATTATCAAACCCACACGGACTCGTGATTGCTTTTCCCCGCTATCGTTGTCTGTATGTCTGTCTGTCGGCGATTGTCAATGAGCCAACCTCACTTGTGGCCTCGGTTGTAATATTCCCGGCAACCCACAATCGCGGCAGGCAACTCGAATGTGGGAACGTTCAATCATTTCGTGCCGGCGAGTTTTTGGGAATGTGACGACATTCAGCCTTGCCACCGAACAGATTGTCTCTTTTTGTGGTTTCGCCCGTAACAACTGTCATTTTTGTCTGTAGGAGATCCTCTTTGAAATACGATAAAGTAGTTCAAGCCTTCATCAACTATGTCATTGTCCTATGAAACTTTAATTATTGTAGAAACGACACTGTCGCTGGTCTTTAAGGATTCTTCAAAGGCCATGAAAATAAACATTTGTATATAGAAGTTGTTATTTTTAATTTGGAAACATTTTGTGGATTCTATTGTACATATTATGTTTTAGACTTGTAAACACTTTAAGGCTAGCTAAAACCTAGATTAAACTTAAGAGCCAGTTGTAGTAAAATAATTTCGTGTTTAACCCCATAACAACAATGTTAAACTTCATGTTGTTTTATGCTATTAATGTCTACCGTAGTGTTATAAGCAAATGAATCCCATTTTAAAGATATAATTAATAATCATTGAAGCGCATTATGATTTTTAAAATTTTACTACAGGCTCTTAACCTAGGTTTTTACACGTCAAATGTTCTCACCTATTTTGGTATGTTGATTTGTGTAGTGCGCCTGTATTATGCAATCTTGTGGTTTGTGATGCTTCCCACTGTCACGATGTAGCAGTCTTCTGACATAAAATTGTTCCGCTGTCAAATTTTCTAACTAGCGAGTTCATCACCATACACAAATGCCAATTTGATTGTCAATGGTGCAGTGTAGCGGATGAGGAGACTATCGCGAGATAAACTGGTTCTCCAAGAAGAATGTACCTGATAACAATTCAACACATGTTAGAAGGACACAGACGAGCACATCAGCACATAATTAAACTGTAGCCTACCCGCATATCAGCAATCCCTGTTGTTTTCCCCCCTGTTATATACTGGTTCTCAAAGAAGAATGTACCTGATAACAACTCAACACATGTTAGAAGGGTACAGGCGAGCACATCAGCACATAATTAAACTGTAGCCTACCCGCATATCAGCAACCCCTGTTGTTTTCCCCCCTGTTATATACTGGTTCTCCAAGAAGAATGTACCTGATAACAATTCAACACATGTTAGAAGGGTACAGGCGAGCACATCAGCACATAATTAAACTGTAGCCTACCCGCATATCAGCAACCCCTGTTGTTTTCTTCCCTGTTATATACTGGTTCTCCAAGAAGAATGTACCTGATAACAATTCAACACATGTTAGAAGGGTACAGGCGAGCACATCAGCACATAATTAAACTGTAGCCTACCCGCATATCAGCAACCCCTGTTGTTTTCCCCCCTGTTATATACTGGTTCTCCAAGAAGAATGTACCTGATAACAATTCAACACTTGTTAGAAGGGTACAGGCGAGCACATCAGCACATAATTAAACTGTAGCCTACCCGCATATCAGCAACCCCTGTTGTTTTCCCCCCTGTTATTTACTGGTTCTCCAAGAAGAATGTACCTGATAACAATTCAACACTTGTTAGAAGGGTACAGGCGAGCACATCAGCACATAATTAAACTGTAGCCTACCCGCATATCAGCAACCCCTGTTGTTTTCCCCCTGTTATACAGGGTGGAAAAAAAGTATGGAAACGCTTTCACTAATTTTGTATGGCTTCACTTATACAAATTAAATTTTGTACATCACCACTTGTATTAAGAACCTAGTTTTTGAGACCAGTGGGGACATTTTATCTTTTCAGGGGGTCGGCCCGTGAGGAGTCGGACGAAAATCTTAAATGTAAGCATAGGCCGAGTTTGGTATCAAATTAAAGGTCTAGTAAAGAGAAACTCATTACCGCAAACCGCACTTAAAAAGGTTGACCCTATCCAGAGTACGGGCCGTTTGAATTTCATAAATAACGTTTGATTAATTATTATTTCTCCGCAATTTCACAGTCTCAAGTAAACTGTTCTGACTGAAAATGACACTTTATGGAACACAAATATCCAAAAGAATTTAATTAAAAATTATCTGTGTATTACAAAAAATAACCATACCTTTTAAATGAGGTGCTCAAACTGCTCTCCGAACACTTGTTGGCAATGAGCTAGTCTATTATAAAAACCTACTGCAGTCACATTTTGAAGCATCTCGGGTGTAATTCTTCTTGCTTCTTCTAATAAACAATTTGTCAGCTCCTCAATGTTGGCTGGTTTAGTTTTATACACATTATCTTTTAAGAAGCCCCACAAAAAGAAATCTAGTGGATTAAGATCCGGTGACCTAGCCGGCCACTCAACGGTACCCCTGCGACCAATCCAACGGTTAGGAAACACTTCATCTAACAGATTGCGCACTCGAAAATAGTAATGGGGCGGTGCTCCACCTTGCTGAAACCATACTGCATTAAAATTTGCCCCAAGAAGAGCACGCACTGCTGGCAAAATGTTATTTGTCAACATATTGAAATAAATTTCGCCTGTTAGATTTCCATCTATCACAAACGGTCCTACAATGTTATTGTTTATTATTCCAGCCCACATATTCACTTTCTGAGGCCTTTGTGTGTGGCCTTCTATCATCCAGTGAGAATTATTGGCGGCCCAGTAACGGCAATTATGCCTATTAACTTGTCCATTAACAAAGAATGTAGCTTCATCTGAAAACAATATCGAACTTAAAAAAATTTGAATTTCGTCACACTTTCTCATCATTATTTCGCAAAATTCAGTCCTTCGATCAAAATCATCCTCTGAAAGTTCTTGGGTTAGGGTTACTTTAAAAGGGTGATACTTGTTTTTGTGTAAAACATTCAACACTGAGGTATGGCTCATATCAAGATCTTCTGCAGCCACTCTGGCCGAGGTGCTGGGATTTTCAACAAATGTTTGGAGTACATCCAAAGATTTTTGTTCATTTGTTGCCGATTTAGGCCTGCCACTTTTGACTGTTCTAGTTTCTTTCACAAATCTTTTTACTGTCTTAAACACTGTTGACTTACTAATTGGGGGTCTATCAAGAAAAGAGTCATTAAACAAATGCGCTGTTTCTTCATAGGGACGAACTAGATATCCATACTCACGCATCATAAGCAGCGTGATTCTCTCAAAACTCACTAAGTGACATTGCTTTTAAAACTAGTAGAATAAAATGTAAACACTTAAGTAAAAAAATGTATAACTATCGCAGTACGTTCTAGTGAAGACTTTCAACTTTATCTTACGTGAACGAAATTATAACGTAGACTAAAAACCAAGCTGATATTAAAAATACAAAACTGTGGAGTTTTGCTGTGACAGTACTGTTTGTATTGCCTAAAACCAGTTTATGTTTGCCTGAGATAAAAGGGCTGGAGGGACTGGACCTTGACCTCATGTTGATAAGGAGTTACGGTGGTATTATTGAATACTCTCAGTTTCTTGAAGACAAGACAGGAAAACCCCTATTTACTGTTATCCAACAAATGTAGAGGTAAAAAAATATTTTTTTTTGGAAATTGTTTTTCAAATTTACATAACCGACATAAAACATACTACTGAAAGTAAATTAGTTACTTCACAAGACAAAATTACTAAACTTCTTTCTCATGAAATTCATACGGCCCGTACTCTGGATAGGGTCAACCTTTTTAAGTGCGGTTTACGGTAATGAGTTTCTCTTTACTAGACCTTTAATTTGATACCAAACTCGGCCTATGCTTACATTTAAGATTTTCGTCCGACTCCTCACGGGCCGTCCCCCTGAAAAGATAAAATGTCCCCACTGGTCTCAAAAACTAGGTTCTTAATACAAGTGGTGATGTACAAAATTTAATTTGTATAAGTGAAGCCATACAAAATTAGTGAAAGCGTTTCCATACTTTTTTTTCCACACCCTGTATACTGGTTCTCCAAGAAGAATGTACCTGATAACAACTCAACACATGTTAGAAGGGTACAGGCGAGCACATCAGCACATAATTAAACTGTAGCCTACCCGCATATCAGCAACCCCTGTTGTTTTCCCCCCTGTTATATACTGGTTCTCCAAGAAGAATGTACCTGATAACAATTCAACACATGTTAGAAGGGTACAGGCGAGCACATCAGCACATAATTAAACTGTAGCCTACCCGCATATCAGCAACCCCTGTTGTTTTCCTCCTGTTATATACTGGTTCTCCAAGAAGAATGTACCTGATAACAACTCAACACATGTTAGAAGGGTACAGGCGAGCACATCAGCACATAATTAAACTGTAGCCTACCCGCATATCAGCAACCCCTGTTGTTTTCCCCCCTGTTATATACTGGTTCTCCAAGAAGAATGTACCTGATAACAATTCAACACATGTTAGAAGGGTACAGGCGAGCACATCAGCACATAATTAAACTGTAGCCTACCCGCATATCAGCAACCCCTGTTGTTTTCCCCCCTGTTTATATACTGGTTCTCCAAGAATAATTTACCTTATAAACAATTCAAGACTTGTTAGAAGGGTACAGGCGAGCACATCAGCACATAATTTAACTGTAGCCTACCCGCATATCAGCAACCACTGTTGTTTTCCCCCCTGTTATATACTGGTTCTCCAAGAAGAATGTACCTGATAACAATTCAACACATGTTAGAAGGACACAGACGAGCACATCAGCACATAATTAAAACTGTAGCCTACCCGCATATCAGCAACCCCTGTTGTTTTCCCCCCCTGTTATATACTGGTTCTCCAAGAAGAATGTACCTGATAACAATTCAACACATGTTAGAAGGGTACAGGCGAGCACATCAGCACATAATTAAACTGTAGCCTACCCGCATATCAGCAACCCCTGTTGTTTTCCTCCTGTTATATACTGGTTCTCAAAGAGGAATGTACCTAATAACAATTCAACACATGTTAGAAGGGTAATGGCGAGCACATCAGCACATAATTAAACTGTAGCCTACCCGCATATCAGCAATCCCTGTTGTTTTCCCCCCTGTTATATACTGGTTCTCCAAGAAGAATGTACCTGATAACAATTCAAACACATGTTAGAAGGGTACAGGCGAGCACATCAGCACATAATTAAACTGTAGCCTACCCGCATATCAGCAACCCCTGTTGTTTTCCCCCCTGTTATATACTGGTTCTCCAAGAAGAATGTACCTGATAACAATTCAACACTTGTTAGAAGGGTACAGGCGAGCACATCAGCACATAATTAAACTGTAGCCTACCCGCATATCAGCAACCCCTGTTGTTTTTCCCCCCCTGTTATATACTGGTTCTCCAAGAAGAATGTACCTAATAACAATTCTACACATGTTAGAAGGGTACAGGCGAGCACATCAGCACATAATTAAACTGTAGCCTACCCGCAGGAAGGAAACTATGTTATGTTTCATGTAAAAAAGAAATTAATAAATACTAAACAAGGTTTGTGACTCGCGCCCTCGCTTGTGCACCGTATACAGCTCCAATATTGCGTCCTGTTGTAGTCTTCTGCACTTTCACTGTTAGCAGTCTCTCTGTCTGTCGCATGTCACGGTAACGTGATACCCATCACGTATGTGTACAGAGTGGTCTGACCGGGCGGTATATTGTACTGCGTGCGTCATTAAACGCCTTTAAGACCAATTTCTAATTCCATTTTATAGAAAACTATATTGGCTTTATAGTGGCACAAAATGAAAAACTGTGACATATTATATTGTGGTAAATTTTACTTACAACGGTTGCAAGAAATTTTTATAATAAAAAATGTACTCTTTTATTTATGTTTAATAGTAACTTTTCTTAAGTCTAGTCACGCTGTTGTTATTTGTTAATTACTATATTTTTGCATTTCATTTAACGAAATTATAGGCTACACGTTTAGGTAATGATTCTGTATATGAACATTCTGCGTAGAAGACACTCCCTTTTATATTAATTAAATGATAAAGGTATATACAAATGTTAGTGAAAATGTACTTTACTTCACCTTTTTTGGAAAATTCCAGTTGGTGAGGCTAAAAAATTTGTTAAAAATCAAATATTTTGTACACATTGCAGTCAATGGGTACATGTGCAATGTCGCTAGAAGTTAGATTACAGGACAGTGTAGAAAAATATATGTATATTACGGAAAGGGCTTGATAAAAAAGCGAACTAAAGTACGAACGCATTTGTACAGGATGCCTTTGAAAGCATTCCACAAAGTCCTAAAATGTACTCAAGAGATAAAATCTTCCTTCTATAAAACGTTTTCAAATAAAAGTATCCTTAAAAATAGGGGCTCCGATTATTTTAATAATAAACTTGTTTCATTTTACCTACACTGTTTGATATTTACTAAGTAGAAATATATTTTGGAGTTCAAATTTCTTATCTCCTAAATTATTTCGTGTCAACACAAGAATGCATATTGTTCCTCGATTTTCTATTCCAAATTACGCTTCTGTAGTGGATCTAGGTGCTCTAGATTTCTTCATAGTACCTATTTAAGATATCCTGGGGAAAATATATACAGAATATATTTTTGAAATATATAAGAAATATATTTATTGCTCTTTGAGGAAATCAGCTTCGTCGAACTTTACAAAAGTGGGTACGAATGTTTTAAATAAATATGACAACTCAATGCGTGTAAAAGTATTCATTCCTCAGGCCTTTGTAACTGAACT
Organism: Homalodisca vitripennis; assembly: GCF_021130785.1. Lineage (NCBI taxonomy): Eukaryota > Metazoa > Arthropoda > Insecta > Hemiptera > Cicadellidae > Homalodisca > Homalodisca vitripennis. The sequence goes on along the minus strand of NW_025776941.1, from coordinate 6,430 downwards.
TGATTACAAAATGGCCCAAATTAAGAACTTTAAATCCAAATAATTTTGTAGAGTATTACATGTTATATTTGTACTTTTCAGGTTTTTAAGAGCTGGGTCTATGATGTTTTATTAGTTTTAACAAAAAAACCATCGCATTACCGTATACGACAAAGTATTGGTCGGAGAAATTATACATAGAGACTCTCGTCTTCAATCTATTTTTTATAATCATAGTAAAACGTTTAAAATATTAAATTTTGTTTATTTTTAAGAATAATCCAATGTTCATAAAACCACGTGGAGATAAGTACTTTAACTTTTACAGTTTTTTATGAATTATGACTTATGTAAACCACCATAAAAATTTAAAATGTATTGTTAAATTAAATTGTAATCTTAAATTCTATATTATATTTTGTGTAATTTAAGAAAATTATGTTTTACAATTAAATATAACTTAGCGTGGTTTTACAAGTATATTTTTCTTATATTAAATTGTATTTTTAGTTATTAGATTTCAAGGTGACCTACTTATTAGGTTATTACATAATATACTAAAAGATTTTGTATGCTGATAAGAAATGGCCTTCAAGTAAGATATCGTAATGGACAATTAATGGAAATAACTGTAACGTAATACAATTGAACTTCCGTAACACAATCTCTTAATCATTGAAAGCAAATTTTAAGGTCTTGTACAATCCAACCGAACCGAATTATTACGTCACCTCTCCAAGAACCCGGGAATAGGAATATGATGAGGAATGGGAATGGGAATGCGAATGGAGAGCGGGCAATGGACAGATAGTGTCACGCGCTTGCTCGGACGATCCTAACGAGATCGTTGGGCAGCGACCATCGTTCTGCGGATAACGATCTCAGTCACATTGCGCGTTATTGCTGTCATCATAACCCTTACAACACCGGTCATGACAATCCGGTGCAATTCATTTATCCCATGCTGGAATGTCGAGATATAGAACCACGAACGTGATCGGACTACCCTGTAGGGCAATACACACCATACTCACCACAAGCAGTAGTGATTAGAACTGCACGTTCGGGGACAGGCGTCCAATTACGGTATAGAACCAGTGGATTTCGTACCCACGGACCGCACATTCAGTTTAAACGTAAATTATTTATTGCGTGCTAAACAGCTGATAATTATTGTGATATAATACGAATTTACAGGATATAGATCATGATATGAGGTTTCCCATTCAAAACTTAATGTCGTCCAATTAATTTCATAGAATTACTTTTCTGTATTGATTTATAAGTAATATGCCTGTTTAGTGCAACTGAGTCATTTCCTATACTAGTTTTAGTTGAATTTATAACGTATTTTATTCAGGAAATCATATGAAGTTTACAATGGCAAGACTTGTTGAACCTTAGACAAAGTTATCATGCTGTATGACTGAATCCATTGAATAAGTATTTAAATAACGTTAAGTTTACGTTTGCTACACATTAAATAAATTTATTTTCCAAAATCTTTCCGAGTTATTTTCAGTGTCACAATATAAAAGTTTTGACTGTTGTTGCAGGTAATAGCAGATGCTTGTGATATCGTAAGTTAAGCAAGTATCGTAAGTATCGTGTAGAGGCCCTTTGCTCTAAGCTCAACACTGTATTGTTTTACTTACGTAAGGTGTCTTTCCAATTTCCTGAAAATTAGTGCACTGAAAATGGTATTTGATGGTTACTTTTCCTCTGTGATGTCATATGGCATAATGTCCATGGGGAACTGCTTCATCTTATCTGTTGCAAAGAGTATTCAAATTGCAAAAGAGGGCTATTCGTTTAGTGTTTGGGTTGAGTGCCCTGGAGAGCTGTCGGCAAGTGTTTCACCAACAACGTATACTAACCCTCCCTTCCATTTTTATTTATTCTGTTTCAATTTACACTTTTAAACACATTACCGATTTTCCTACCCACAATCATATATATCCCACCAGAAATAAAAAAATAGTTTAACAGTATCCCACCATATATGTTCCGGTAATCAATAGAATATTTAGGACCTAAAATGTACTATAGATTGCCAGATTATTTAAAAACCAGCATTTCACTTGCATCTTTCAAAAACAAGCTAAAAGACTTTCTTGTAAAAACTTTTTTTACTCACTCTCTGAATTTTTGTGCCCCACCCAACCTTACAAGTAAATATATCAATAGTACTGTTTTTCAATATATTTCTTAATTTTTAGTTTTACCAGATATAACAATAACTTTGACAAGAATATTATTAGTATTTAGTTATTTATACATATTGACCATTCTCGATACATGTTTAATGTCAATGAGAAATAAATGATTTTGATTTTATTTGATTTGTTAAAGTTTTTTACTCTTCATCTATATTATTAATTTTTCATCGATTTTATTTATCCAAAACTATTATTTCATGCACGTATTTGGTATCAATTTAAAGCTCTTACACTCTAAATGTGGCTTTTGTGTATTTGGCTCAACTAAGGGACTCTGCTTTCACGGATTTCCAGGTTTCCAATGTTGTTCTTATTAGTTTTTGTTTTGTTTATGTAAATACAGCTGATGACTGAAACACATACGTGTTTTCTGAGACGGTCATTCTCAATCCCCAAACCAGCTTTATACTGGCTGATTGGTTACAAAGAGGTTAGGCCTTAGTTATAGCATCAAATATTAAATTATATTTGTATGATATTTACACTCGTGTGGTATTAGAATGAACGACGGTATTTAATTTGTCATAGGCAAGGTGAATATTTCTGAAGGTTTCGAATTGTGGAAATGCTTTTTGTCTTAGCTTAACATTTGAGTGCTTCTTACACAATATATGTTACCTTAACTGGTGTGAAACTCCAGTGAATTAAAATTCTGTTATGACCTTATGAAAAAACTACATGAAGAGACAACAGTTATATGTTTTTAAACAATATCCCAGAAGTTACAAACTTTCCCAAAGATATTCCATAAGGCGTAAAGTTTTTATATATACGGATGGTTAGGAAGAAAATAATTTAATTTTTTATAGGATCCATCAATTTCAATGGTCTTGGCTTATCCAACAAATAGCAAAGTAACAATGTATCCTTGGAGACCCTTATCCATAAAATTATGTATTCCACTTTAGTAAACAATGGACTTGTAACCAGTCATGAGTGCTGAGGAACTCCTTGTCTGTGTATATTAACATTGATCTCTCGTTAAATTTAATATCCCACGTCCCAGAGGCCGTAGATCATAGATAAGGCCCTGAATCAGCACGGTCTACTCTACTTTCACCGAGTGATGTATGCTTTGAAAGCTGGTGTTGTGCAGAACTGAACGGCGTTAGAGCTATGAACTGAGGCCTTGCCACTTCACTTTTCAAATACATAAAGGAAATACCATCGTGTATCTTGTGTCATGGTTTCGTTGAGTGCTGCAGCTTTGCCACATAATTTTCAAACAATAACAAACAGCCCATCGTGTATCTTTTGTCATGGTTTCATCGAGTGCTGCAGCTCTGCCACCTCCTTTTTCAAAAAATAAAAAACAATCTATCGTGTATATTCTGTCTTGGTTTCGTCGAGTGCTGCAGCTCTGCCACCTCTTCAAAAAAAAACAAACCGTCCATCGTGTATATTCTGTTATGGTTTCGTCGAGTGCTGCAGCTTTGCCACCTGCTTTTTCAAAAAATATCAAACAGTCCATCGTGTATCTCCTGTTATGGTTTCAATGGAGATATGGAATCAAAATCAGAACACTGTAACATGATGCTGATATTATTGAGTGTTACAGCCCTACCGCTCTGCTTAGTTTTATCAATATAAGATCATCATAATTCAATTATGGGATGGCTTTCGGCTAGGGATGCGAAATGCACTTTATTTTCAATGTCATAGAAATTTGGTCCTATTTTGAAAATTTATGGCAGGTTATAAATACTAATCGTATATTAACAATAATTAGAGGCGATTCTTTTAGAAAATATTAATATGAAAGACATTTATGTCTAGGAAAAAATGGTTTTCCGAATATATTCTAGAGCAAGTGAAAACTGTTTTGAGGCTTTACAAAATAAACAGATGTCTAAATTTGGTCATATATCCAAATTGTTATGTAAGCTGCTAACTGGCCATGGTTATACATAATTTGATACTGTTTCTATAGTCAATAGGAAATTTTGTCGTTATAAGAGAACACTTTTTGTAATACTGCGTGCAGGTGGGAGAAACTTAAAAAAATATTTCGTTTTCTTTACAGAATACGTTTTTCTAACTCAAAAAACTATTATTATGAAACTACATGAACTTAATATATTATCTAATAATTTAGCAATATAACTTGTGAAAAAGAATAAAATATGCTTTAAATAACAAAATAATTACGGGCAATACCCTAATCAGAACTGTTCAAATTACAGTATGTATCATTCAATAAGTCGGAGGCAGTTAATTTTTTACCAGACTTAAGCTGTGTGTTACATTTCATGTTCCAAGGCTCTCAGACCTATCGAATGAACCCCAGAATCTCGACATTTGCGGTTAGTGATGTGCCGCTCCTGGACATCCATAAGGTTGCCCAGATTTAAGTGACACATCGGTTTTTGCTGTGTCCAGTGATGGGTTTAAACGGAAGGTATAAACCAGCCAGAAGTGATCCCTGCTGTGGTAATAAGAAAAGCTTAGATCTTACCATAATGAGTTCTCCTTGTGTGAACTTGAACTGCTCTCAAGGTCCCTCCAAAGACCACAACTTCCTGCCATTGTCCAGCCTTCGCAACTGTATCTGCTCATCTGTAAGTTACTATAAGAACTTAAGCATAATTTTCTAATCTCATGGTCATCCGATGTCACAATTACAAAATTTGACTCATAAACAGTCAAAAATCGTTGTTATTCTTTGCGATCGAGTTCATCAGATTCTTCGTCTGCCAGATTTCAAAGAAAGTGGTAACTTTCTTCAAAACCATTTAACTAAACCTATAAATTAAATACAGCATCATAACTTTTATAACTGTGCACAGCAAATTCTATCAAAAAAATTTCTTCCATAGAATAGACTGAATTAACAATCTAATTTTGTTATTATTATTATTAACAATATGTAATTTGTTAATAAACTAATGAGAACTTTTCATTTTCTGTACAAATAACGAATTTCACAACAGTTTCAAGAAACGTAATAACTCAAATGTGTTCATGTACCTTTTTAGATATATTTGTTACAAAGTTCATGTTCATCATTGAATTTCTGTCAACATATTTGGAAGGAGCAGGTGAATATTTGAAATAAAACTAAATACTACTATACCGCAATAAATATACTAAACTTTTAAATCTTTATATTGTTGAAATGAATTTGTAGAATACTATTAATTTTTCAGGTGTGAAGAAAATTAAATAATGTATTGCTCATTAGTGCGTAAAAATTAAACATTTAACAGTAAAGTTTGAAATAAAACCTTTGGTTAATGAATTTTTCAATTTAGAAAACAATAATTGATTCATTACCAATTCAATCTTTTAATGTTATATGTTATTTCATTTAGAAACCTAGAGTTCAAAGTTGTTGAAGTCACCCTCCGAAGACTAATGGTTATAGTCTCGGCTCTCTAACTGAGAGATCGCGGTTTAAATCCCGGGGAGGGCCAATCATGTATATGTGTGTACTTTGAAAATAAAAACCAGTACCAGCTGAGGCTTAAAAGAGAATAAAAAATGTTGTTGGAAGACTGACGTGTAAACCGGACAAGTACGGACTTGGCATAAGAACAAGTCCTGGATCCCACTATATTTTCAACTCTGCATGGATGTGAAAAGTGGTGCAAAACCAGTGACAGTAAACAAGAGGTTTTGATGGAAAGGGGCTCGCCAAATAAGAACCTTTGTTATAAAATAATCTTGCAACAATTGTGCAAAAATGTCTCATTATCTGCTGACACGAATACATCTGGAAGAATAGGATTGCAGATAGTTCGTACGCAAAGGTATCATGGCAACATTGTTTCTGAAGAAAAGAAGGTACTAATTAGGTTTCTAAAGAATGCAACCTTGGGTATTTTACAATTCTGCAAGAACGCACTGAAATAATATAATGGAGAAACTCGGATTGTAACTAACTGGAATACGACCAAGGAGATGAAGGAGTCTTCTACGAGGGATTTAATCCGGCAATAACAAATTTTTATCACTAATAAAACCATTAAACTTTGGATAAAAATTGCGTAAACGGCTTAAATTGACAACATATTATGGAATAGATTAACATACTGCGGTTGTGTATTCTATGCTTACGGCAGCCTTGAATGATTGAGATATGAACTTTGATATGTTTTAAGAACTAAACCGGCCTATCAATCAACAACTTAACCAATCAACTGGTGTGGAATCAATAATTACAGCTTTTGGAAATATTATTATACTCTGAAAACGATATAGAGCTAGCAAACCCTAATTTTGAAGGATTGGTT